>NC_092741.1:2012298-2159284 GCF_047496795.1 Chiloscyllium punctatum
CTCCCTCTCCCTCTCCCTCTCTCCCCCCCCTCCCTCTCCCCCTCTCCCCCCTCCTCTCCCTCTCCCCCTCTCCCCCCTCCTCTCCCTCTCCCCCTCTCCCCCTTTCTCCCCCCTCCCTCTCTCCCTCCCTCTCCCTCTCTCCCCCCTCCTCTCCCTCTCCCCCTCTACCCCCTCCTCTCCCTCTCCCCCTCTCCCTCTCCCCCTCCCTCTCCCCCCTCTCCCCTCCCTCTCCCTCTCCCCTCCTCTCCCCCTCTCACTCTCTCCCCCTCCCCTCCCCCCTCCCGCTCCCCCTCTCCCTCTACCTCCCCCTCCCTCTCCCCCTCCCCCTCCCTCTCCACCCCTCTCCCTCTACCCCATCCCCCTCCCCCTCCACCTCCACCTCCCCCTCCCTCTCCCTCTCTCCCCCCCTCTCCCTCTACCCCGTCCCCCTCCCTCTCCCCCCTCGCCTCTCCCCCCTCCTCTCCCTCTCCCCCCTCCCCCCTCCTCTCCCTCTCCCTCTCCCCCTCCCTCCCTGTCTCTCTCCCTCTCCCCCTCCCTCTCTCCCTCTCCCTCTCCCCTTCCCTCTCCCTCTCCCCCTCTCACTCTCTCCCCCCCTCCCCCCTCCCCCTCCCCATCTCCCTCTACCTCCCCCGTCCCTCTCCCCCTCCCTCTCTCCCTCTCTCCCTCTCCCTCTCCTCCTCCCCTCTCCCTCTCCCCTTCCCTCTCCCTCTCCCCCCTCTCACTCTCTCCCCCCCTCCCCCCTCCCCCTCCCCATCTCCCTCTACCTCCCCGTCCCTCTCCCCCTCCCTCTCTCCCTCTCTCCCTCTCTCCCTCTCCCCTCTCCTCCTCCCCTCTCCTTCTCCCTCTTTCCCCCTCTCCCTCTCCCTCTCCCCCACTCTCCCCACTCTCTCCCCCCCTCACACCCTCCCAGAACAGAGACATGGACACTGTCCCCATTCACACACTCCCAGGACAGAGACACGGACACTGTCCCCATCACACCCTCCCAGGACAGAGACATGGACACTGTCCCCATTCACACCCTCCCAGGACAGAGGCATCCGAACTGTCCCCATCACAACCTCCCAGAACAGAGACATGGACACTGTCCCTATCACACCCTCCCTGGAGTTCAATCTGAACATGAGGGATATAAATCAGGGATAGTGTTCAATCCGAACGGGATGGATATAAATCAGGGATAGTGTTCAATCTGAACAGGAGGGATATTAATCAGGGATAGTGTTCAATCCGAACGGAAGGATATAAATCAGGGATAGTGTTCAATCCGAACGGGAAGGATATAAATCAGGGATAGTGTTCAATCCGAACGGGATGGATATAAATCAGGGATAGTGTTCAATCTGAACAGGAGGGATATTAATCAGGGATAGTGTTCAATCCGAACGGGAAGGATATAAATCAGGGATAGTGTTCAATCTGAACAGGAGGGATATAAATCAGGGATAGTGTTCAATCTGAACAGGAGGGATATAAATCAGGGATAGTGTTCAATCTGAACAGGAGGGATATAAATCAGGGATAGTGTTCAATCTAAATGGAAGGGACGTAAATCAGGGATAGTGTTCAATCCGAACAGGAAGGATATAAATCAGGGATAGTGTTCAATCCGAACAGGAAGGATATAAATCAGGGATAGTGTTCAGTACGAACGGGAGGGATATAAATCAGGGATAGTGTTCAATCTGAACAGGAGGGATATAAATCAGGGATAGTGTTCAATCCGAACAGGGGGGTTATAAATCAGGGATAGTGTTCAATCCGAACGGGAGGGATATAAATCAGGGATAGTGTTCAATCTGAACAGGAGGGATATAAATCAGGGATAGTGTTCAATCCGAACGGTACGGATATAAATCAGGGATAGTGCTCAATCCGAGCAGGATTGACGGATATAAACCAGGAATAGTGCTCAATCCGAACAGGATTGACATAAATCAGGGACAGTGTTCATGGTGAACAGAGGGGATATAAATCAGGGATAGTGTTCAATCCGAACGGGAGAGATATAAATCAGGGATAGTGTTCAATCCGAAATGGGAGGGATATATATCAGGGCGAGTGTTCAATCTGAATGGGAGGGATATAAATCAGGGATAGTGTTCATTCTAAACAGGGGGGATATAAATCAGGGACAGTGTTCAATCCAAACGGTACGGATATAAATCAGGGATAGTGCTCAATCCGAGCAGGATTGACGGATATAAACCAGGAATAGTGCTCAATCCGAACAGATTGACATAAATCAGGGACAGTGTTCATGGTGAACAGAGGGGATATAAATCAGGGATAGTGTTCAATCCGAACGGGAGAGATATAAATCAGGGATAGTGTTCAATCCGAATGGGAGGGATATATATCAGGGCGAGTGTTCAATCTGAATGGGAGGGATATAAATCAGGGATAGTGTTCATTCTAAACAGGGGGGATATAAATCAGGGATAGTGTTCATTCTAAACAGGGGGGATATAAATCAGGGATAGTGTTCAATCCAAACGGGAGGGATATAAATCAGGGATAGTGTTCAATCCGAACAGGAAGGATATAAATCAGGGATAGTGTTCAGTACGAACGGGAGGGATATAAATCAGGGATAGTGTTCAATCTGAACAGGAGGGATATAAATCAGGGATAGTGTTCAATCCGAACGGGAGGGATATACATCAAGGATAGTGTTCAATCCGAACAGGAGGGATATAAATCAGGAATAGTGTTCAATCCGAATGGGAGGGATATAAATCAAGGATAGTGTTCAATCCGAATGGGAGGGATATAAATCAGGGATAGTGTTCAATCTGAACAGGAGGGATATAAATCAGGGATAGTGTTCAATCCGAATGGGAGGGATATAAATCAGGGATAGTGTTCAATCCGCACGGGAGTGATATAAATCAGGGATAGTGTTCAATCTAAAGGGGAGGGATATATATCAGGGATAGTGTTCAATCCGAACAGGAGGGATGTAAATCAGGCATAGTGTTCAGTCCGAACGGGAGGGATATAAATCAGGGATAGTGTTCAATCTGAACAGGAGGGATATAAATCAGGGATAGTGTTCAATCCCAAGTGGAGGGATATAAATCTGGGATAGTGTTCAATCTGAACAGGAGGGATATAATTCAGGGATAGTGTTCAATCCGAACGGGAGGGATATAAATCAGGGATAGTGTTCAATCCGAACAGGAGGGATATAAATCAGGGATTGTGTTCAATCTGAACAGGAGGGATATAAATCAGGGATAGTGTTCAATCAGAACGGGAGGGATATAAATCAGGGATAGTGTTCATGGTGAACAGGAGGGATACAATTCAGGGATAGTGTTCAATCCCACCAGGAGGGATATAAATCAGGGATAGTGTTCAATCCGAATGGGAGTGATATAAATCAGGGATAGTTTTCTTGCTGAACGGGAGGGATATAAATCAGGGATTGTGTTCAATCCGGACGGGAGGGATAGAAATCAGGGATAGTGTTCAATCTGAACAGGTGGGATATAAATCAGGGATAGTGTTCAATCCGAACAGGAGGGATATAAATCAGGGATAGTGTTCAGTCCGAATGGGAGTGATATAAATCAGGGATAGTTTTCTTGCTGAACGGGAGGGATTGAAATCAGGGATAGTGGTCAATCTGAACAGGAGGGATATAAATCAGGGATAGTGTTCAATCCGAACGGGAGTGATATTATCAGGGATAGTGTTCAATCCGATCGGGATGGATATCAATCAGGGATAGTAGTCAATCCGAACGGGATGGATATAAATCAGGGATAGTGTTCAAACTGAAGGGGAGGGATATATATCAGGGATACTGTTCATTCCGAACAGGAGGGATATAAATCAGGGATAGTGTTCGTGCTGAACAGGAGGGATAGAAATCAGGGATAGTGTTCAGTCCCAACGGGAGGGATATAAATCAGGGATAGTGTTCAATCTGAACAGGAAGGATATAAATCAGGGATAGTGTTCAATCCGAACTGGAGGGATATAAATCTGGGATAGTGTTCAATCTGAACAGGAGGGATATAATTCTTGGATAGTGTTCAATCCGAATGGGAGGGATATAAATCAGGGATAGTGTTCAATCCGAACATGAGGGATATAAAGCAGGGATAGTGTTCAATCTGAAGGGGAGGGATATATATCAGGGATAGTGTTCAATCCGAAAAGGAGGGATATAAATCAGGGATAGTGTTCCATCTGAACGGACGGGATATAAATCAGGGATTGTGTTCAATCAGAACAGGAGGGATATAAATCAGGGATAGTGTTCAATCCGAACGGGAGGGATATAAATCAGGAATAGTGTTCAATCCGAACGGGAGGGATATAAATCAGGGATTGTGTTCAATCTGAACAGGAGGGATATAAATCAGGGATAGTGTTCAATCCGAACGAGAGTGATATTATCAGGGATATTGTTCAATCCGATCGGGATGGATATCAATCAGGGATAGTAGTCAATCCGAACGGAATGGATATAAATCAGGGTGAGTGTTCAATTCGAACGGAGGGATATACATCAGGGATAGTGTTCAATCCGAACGGGATGGATGTAAAGCAGGGATAGTGTTCAATCTGAACAGGAGGGATATAATTCAGGGATAGTGTTCAATCCGAACAGGAGGGATATAAATCAGGGATAGTGTTTGTGCTGAACAAGAGGGATTGAAATCAGGGATAGTGTTCAGTCCCAACAGGAGGGATATAAATCAGGGATAGTGTTCAATCTGAACAGGTAGGGTATAAATCAGGGATAGTATTCAATCCGAACTGGAGGGACATAAATCTGGGATAGTGTTCAATCTGAACAGGAGGGATATAAATCAGGGATAGTGTTCAATCCGAATGGGAGGGATATAAATCAGGGATAGTGTTCGTGCTGAACCGGAGGGATATAAATCAGCGATAGTGTTCCATCTGAACGGACGGGATATAAATCAGGGATTGTGTTCAATCAGAACAGGAGGGATATAAATCAGGGATAGTGTTCAGTCCGAACGGGAGGGATATAAATCAGGGATAGTGTTCAATCTGAACAGGAGGGATATAAATCAGGGATAGTGTTCAATCATAACTGGAGGGATATAAATCTTGGCTAGTTTTCAATCTGAACAGGAGGGATATAATTCAGGGATAGTGTTCAATCCGAACGGGAGGGATATAAATCAGGGATAGTGTTCAATCTGAACGGGAGGGATATAAATCAGGGATTGTGTTCAATCCGAACGGGAGGGATATAAATCAGGGATAGTGTTCAATCCGAACGGGAGGGATGTAAATCAGGGATAGTGTTCAATCCGAACGGGAGGGATATAAATCAGGGATAGTGTTCAATCTGAACAGGAGGGATACAAATCAGGGATAGTGTTCAATCCGAACGGGAGGGATATAAATCAGGGATAGTGTTCAATCTGAACAGGAAGGATATAAATCAGGGATAGTGTTCAATCTGAACGGACGGGATATAAATCAGGGATAGTGTTCAATCACAACAGGAGGGATATAAATCAGGGATAGTGTTCAATCCGAACGGGAGGGATATAAATCAGGGATAGTGTTCAATCAGAACGGGAGGGATATAAATCAGGGATTGTGTTCAATCTGAACAGGAGGGATATAAATCAGGGATAGTGTTCAATTGGAACAGGGGGGATAAAATCAGGGATAGTGATCAATCCGAACAGGAGGGATAAAATCAGGGATAGTGTTCAATCAGAATGGGAGGGATATAAATCAGGGATAGTGTTCAATCTGAACGGGAGGGATATAAATCAGGGATAGTGCTCAATCCGATCAGGAATGACGGATATAAACCAGGAATAGTGCTCAATCCGAATAGCATTAATATAAATCAGGGACAGTGTTCATGGTGAACAGGAGGGATATAAATCAGGGATAGTGTTCAATCCGAATGGGAGTGATATAAATCAGGGATAGTTTTCTTGCTGAACGGGAGGGATATAAATCAGGGATTGTGTTCAATCCGAACGGGAGGGATAGAAATCAGGGATAGTGTTCAATCTGAACAGGAGGGATATAAATCAGGGATAGTGTTCAATCTGAACAGGAGGGATATAAATCAGGGAGAGTGTTCAGTCCGAACGGGAGGGGTATAAATCAGGGATAGTGTTCAATCTGAACAGGAGGGATATAAATCAGGGATAGTGTTCAATCTGAACAGGAGGGATATAAATCAGGGATAGTGTTCAGTCCGAACGGGAGGGGTATAAATCAGGGAAAGTGTTCAGTCCGAACGGGAGGGATATAAATCATGGACAGTGTTCAATCCGAACGGGAGGGATAGAAATCAGGGATAGTGTTCAATCCGAACAGGAGGGATATAAATCAGGGATAGTGTTCAATCCGAATGGGAGTGATATAAATCAGGGATAGTTTTCTTGCTGAACGGGAGGGATATAAATCAGGGATAGTGTTCAATCCAAACGGGAGGGATTGAAATCAGGGATAGTGTTCAATCTGAACAGGAGGGATATAAATCAGGGATAGTGTTCAATCCGATCGGGATGGATATCAATCAGGGATAGTAGTCAATCCGAACGGGATGGATATAAATCAGGGTGAGTGTTCAATTCGAACGGAGGGATATACATTCGGGATAGTGTTCAATCCGAACAGGAGGGATATAAATCAGGGATAGTGTTCAATCCGAATGGGAGGGATATAAAGCAGGGATAGTGTTCAATCCGAACTGGGGGGATATAAATCAGGGATAGTGTTCAATCTGAACAGGAGGGATAGAAATCAGGGATAGTAGTCAATCCGAACGGGATGGATATCAATCAGGGATAGTAGTCAATCCGAAGGGGATGGATATAAATCAGGGATAGTGTTCAATCCGAACAGGAGGGATATCAATCAGGGATAGTAGTCTATCCGAACGGGATGGATATAAATCAGGGATAGTGTTCAATCCGAACGGGAGGGATATAAATCAGGGATAGTGTTCAATCCGAACGGGAGGGATATAAATCAGGGATAGTGTTCAATCCGAACAGGAGGGATATAAATCAGGGATAGCATTCAATCCGAACGGGAGGGATATAAATCAGGGATAGTGTTCAATCCGATCAGGATTGACGGATATAAACCAGGGATAGTGTTCAATCCGAACTGGGGGGATATAAATCAGGGATAGTGTTCAATCTGACCGGGAGGGATATAAATCAGGGATAGCATTCAATCCGAACGGGAGGGATATAAATCAGGGATAGTGATCAATCTGAACAGGAGCGATATAAATCAGGGATAGTGTTCAATCCGAACAGGAAGGATATAAATCAGGGATAGTGTTCATGTTGAACAGGATGGATATAAATCAGGGATAGTGTTCAATCTGAACAGAGGGGATATAAATGAGGGATAGTGTTCAATCCGAACAGGAGGGATATAAATCAAGGATAGTGTTCAAGTCGAACGGGAGGGATATAAATCAGGGATAGTGTTCAATCCGAACGGGAGCGATATAAATCAGGGATAGTGTTCAATCCGAATGGGAGGGATATAAATCAGGGATAGCATTCAATCCGAACGGGAGGGATATAAATCAGGGATAGTGTTCAATCCGATCAGGATTGACGGATATAAACAAGGGATAGTGTTCAATCCGAACTGGGGGGATATAAATCAGGGATAGTGTTCAATCTGACCGGGAGGGATATAAATCAGGGATAGCATTCAATCCGAACGGGAGGGATATAAATCAGGGATAGTGATTAATCTGAACAGGAGCGATATAAATCAGGGATAGTGTTCAATCGGAACAGGAGGGATATAAATCAGGGATAGTGTTCAATCCGAACAGGAGGGATATAAATCAGGGATAGTGTTCATGTTGAACAGGATGGATATAAATCAGGGATAGTGTTCAATCTGAACAGAGGGGATATAAATGAGGGATAGTGTTCAATCCGAACAGGAGGGATATAAATCAAGGATAGTGTTCAAGTCGAACGGGAGGGATATAAATCAGGGATAGTGTTCAATCTGAACAGGAGGGATATAAATCAGGGATAGTGTTCAATCCGAAAGGGAGTGATATCGATCAGGGATAGTGTTCAATCCGAACATGAGGAATATAAAGCAGGGATAGTGTTCAATCTGAAGGGGAGGGATATATATCAGGGATAGTGTTCAATCCGAACAGGAGGGATATAAATCAGGGATCGTGTTCGTGCTGAACAGGAGGGATAGAAATCAGGGATAGTGTTCAGTCCGAACGCGGGGTTTATAAATCAGGGATAGTGTTCAATCTGAATACGAGGGATATAAATCAGGGATAGTGTTCAATCTGAACGGACGGTATATAAATCTGGGATAGTGTTAAATCTGAACAGGAGGGATATAATTCAGGGACAGTGTTCAATCCGAACGGGAGGGATATAAATCAGGGATAGTGTTCAGGCTGAACCGGAGGGATACAAATCAGGGATAGTTTTCATGCTGAACGGGAGGGATATAAATCAGGGATTGTGTTCAATCCGAACAGGAGGGATATAAATCAGGGATAGTGTTCAATCCGAACGGGAGGGATATAAAGCAGGGATAGTGTTCTATCCGAACGGGAGAGATATAAATCAGGGATAGTGTTCAATCTGAACGGGAGGGATATAAATCAGGGATAGTGTTCAATCCGAACGGGAGTGATATAAATCAGGGATAGTGTTCAATCCGAACAGTAGGGATATTAATCAGGGATAGTGTTCAATCTGAACGGGACGACATAAATTAGGGATAGTGCTCAATCCGATCAGGAATGACGGATATAAACCAGGAATAGTGCTCAATCCGAACAGGATTGATAAAAATCAGGGACAATGTTCATGGTGAAGAGGAGGGATATAAATCAGGGATAGTGTTCAATCCGAACGGGAAGGATATAAATCAGGGATAGTGTTCAATCTGAACCGGACGGATATAAATCAGGGATAGTGTTCAATCCGAAGAGGAGGGATATAAATCAGGGATAGTGTTCAATCTGAACCGGAGGGATATAAATCAGGGATAGTGTTCAATCCGAACGGGAGTGATATAAATCAGGGATAGTGTTCAATCCGAACAGTAGGGATATAAATCAGGGATTGTGTTCAATCCGAACGGGAGTGATATTATCAGGGATAGTGTTCAATTCGTTCGGGATGGATATCAATCAGGGATAGTAGTCAATGCGAACGGGATGTATATAAATCAGGGATAGTGTTCAATCTGAACGGGAGGGATATAAATCAGGGATAGTGTTCAATCTGAACAGGAGAGATATAAATCAGGGCTAGTGTTCAATCTGAACAGGAGGGATATAAATCAGGGATAGTGTTCATGCTGAACGGGAGGGATATAAATCAGGGATAGTGTTCAATCCGAACAGGAGGGATATAAATCAGGGATTGTGTTCAATCTGAACAGGAGGGAGATAAATCAGGGCTAGTGTTCAATCTGAATGGGAGGGATATAAATCATGGATAGTGTTCAATCCGAACAGGAGGGATATAAATCAGGGATAGTGTTCAATCCGAACAGGAGGGATATAAATCAGGGATAGTGTTCAATCCGAACAGGAGGGATATGCATCAGGGATAGTGTTCAATCAGAACATGAGAGATATAAATCAGGGATAGTGTTCAATCCGAATGGGAGGGATATAAATCAGGGATAGTGTTCAATCTGAACGGACGGGATATAAATCTGGGATAGTGTTAAATCTGAACAGGAGGGATATAATTCAGGGACAGTGTTCAATCCGAACGGGAGGGATATAAATCAGGGATAGTGTTCAGGCTGAACCGGAGGGATACAAATCAGGGATAGTTTTCATGCTGAACGGGAGGGATATAAATCAGGGATCGTGTTCAATCCGAACAGGAGGGATATAAATCAGGGATAGTGTTCAATCCGAACGGGAGGGATATAAAGCAGGGATAGTGTTCTATCCGAACGGGAGAGATATAAATCAGGGATAGTGTTCAATCTGAACGGGAGGGATATAAATCAGGGATAGTGTTCAATCCGAACGGGAGTGATATAAATCAGGGATAGTGTTCGTGCTGAACAGGAGGGATAGAAATCAGGGATAGTGTTCAGTCCCAACGGGAGGGATATAAATCAGGGATAGTGTTCAATCTGAACAGGAAGGATATAAATCAGGGATAGTGTTCAATCCGAACTGGAGGGATATAAATCTGGGATGGTGTTCAATCTGAACAGGAAGGATATAAATCAGGGATAGTGTTCAATCTGAACAGTAAGGATATAAATCAGGGATAGTGTTCAATCTGAACAGGAAGGATATAAATCAGGGATAGTGTTCAATCCGAACTGGAGGGATATAAATCAGGGATAGTGTTCAATCTGAACAGGAGGGATATAAATCTGGGATAGTGTTCAATCTGAACAGGAGGGATATAATTCTTGGATAGTGTTCAATCCGAATGGGAGGGATATAAATCAGGGATAGTGTTCAATCCGAACATGAGGGATATAAAGCAGGGATAGTGTTCGTGCTGAAGGGGAGGGATATATATCAGGGATAGTGTTCAATCCGAAAAGGAGGGATATAAATCAGGGATAGTGTTCGTGCTGAACCGGAGGGATATAAATCAGGGATAGTGTTCCATCTGAACGGACGGGATATAAATCTGGGATAGTGTTAAATCAGAACAGGAGGGATATAAATCAGGGATAGTGTTCAATCCGAACGGGAGGGATATAAATCAGGAATAGTGTTCAATCCGAACGGGAGGGATATAAATCAGGGATTGTGTTCAATCTGAACAGGAGGGATATAAATCAGGGATAGTGTTCAATCCGAACGGGATGGATGTAAAGCAGGGATAGTGTTCAATCTGAACAGGAGGGATATAATTCAGGGATAGTGTTCAATCCGAACAGGAGGGATATAAATCAGGGATAGTGTTTGTGCTGAACAAGAGGGATTGAAATCAGGGATAGTGTTCAGTCCCAACAGGAGGGATATAAATCAGGGATAGTGTTCAATCTGAACAGGTAGGGTATAAATCAGGGATAGTGTTCAATCCGAACTGGAGGGACATAAATCTGGGATAGTGTTCAATCTGAACAGGAGGGATATAATTCTTGGATAGTGTTCAATCCGAATGGGAGGGATATAAATCAGGGATAGTGTTCGTGCTGAACCGGAGGGATATAAATCAGCGATAGTGTTCCATCTGAACGGACGGGATATAAATCAGGGATTGTGTTCAATCAGAACAGGAGGGATATAAATCAGGGATAGTGTTCAGTCCGAACGGGAGGGATATAAATCAGGGATAGTGTTCAATCTGAACAGGAGGGATATAAATCAGGGATAGTGTTCAATCCGAACTGGAGGGATATAAATCTTGGCTAGTGTTCAATCTGAACAGGAGGGATATAATTCAGGGATAGTGTTCAATCCGAACGGGAGGGATATAAATCAGGGATAGTGTTCAATCTGAACGGGAGGGATATAAATCAGGGATAGTTTTCAATCCGAACTGGAGGGATATAAATCAGGGATAGTGATCAATCCGAACGGGAGGGATATAAATCAGGGATTGTGTTCAATCCGAACGGGAGGGATATAAATCAGGGATAGTGTTCAATCCGAACGGGAGGGATGTAAATCAGGGATAGTGTTCAATCCGAACGGGAGGGATATAAATCAGGGATAGTGTTCAATCTGAACAGGAGGGATACAAATCAGGGATAGTGTTCAATCCGAACGGGAGGGATATAAATCAGGGATAGTGTTCAATCTGAACAGGAAGGATATAAATCAGGGATAGTGTTCAATCTGAACGGACGGGATATAAATCAGGGATAGTGTTCAATCAGAACAGGAGGGATATAAATCAGGGATAGTGTTCAATCCGAACGGGAGGGATATAAATCAGGGATTGTGTTCAATCTGAACAGGAGGGATATAAATCAGGGATAGTGTTCAATTGGAACAGGGGGGATAAAATCAGGGATAGTGATCAATCCGAACAGGAGGGATAAAATCAGGGATAGTGTTCAATCAGAACGGGAGGGATATAAATCAGGGATAGTGTTCAATCCGAACGGGAGGGATATAAATCAAGGATAGTGTTCAATCTGAACGGGAGGGATATAAATCAGGGATAGTGCTCAATCCGATCAGGAATGACGGATATAAACCAGGAATAGTGCTCAATCCGAATAGCATTAATATAAATCAGGGACAGTGTTCATGGTGAACAAGAGGGATATAAATCAGGGATAGTGTTCAATCCGAATGGGAGTGATATAAATCAGGGATAGTTTTCTTGCTGAACGGGAGGGATATAAATCAGGGATTGTGTTCAATCCGAACGGGAGGGATCGAAATCAGGGATAGTGTTCAATCTGAACAGGAGGGATATAAATCAGGGATAGTGTTCAATCTGAACAGGAGGGATATAAATCAGGGATAGTGTTCAGTCCGAACGGGAGGGGTATAAATCAGGGAAAGTGTTCAGTCCGAACGGGAGGGATATAAATCATGGACAGTGTTCAATCCGAACGGGAGGGATAGAAATCAGGGATAGTGTTCAATCCGAACAGGAGGGATATAAATCAGGGATAGTGTTCAATCCGAATGGGAGTGATATAAATCAGGGATAGTGTTCAATCCGAACGGGAGGGATATAAATCAGGGATTGTGTTCAATCCGAACGGGAGAATAGAAATCAGGGATAGTGTTCAATCTGAACAGGAGGGATATAAATCAGGGATAGTGTTCAATCCGATCGGGATGGATATCAATCAGGGATAGTAGTCAATCCGAACGGGATGGATATAAATCAGGGTGAGTGTTCAATTCGAACGGAGGGATATACATTCGGGATAGTGTTCAATCCGAACAGGAGGGATATAAATCAGGGATAGTGTTCAATCCGAATGGGAGGGATATAAAGCAGGGAGAGTGTTCAATCCGAACTGGGGGAATATAAATCAGGGATAGTGTTCAATCTGAACAGGAGGGATAGAAATCAGGGATAGTAGTCAATCCGAACGGGATGGATATCAATCAGGGATAGTAGTCAATCCGAACGGGATGGATATAAATCAGGGATAGTGTTCAATCCGAACGGGAGGGATATAAATCAGGGATAGTGTTCAATCCGAACAGGAGGGATATAAATCAGGGATAGCATTCAATCCGAACGGGAGGGATATAAATCAGGGATAGTGTTCAATCCGATCAGGATCGACGGATATAAACCAGGGATAGTGTTCAATCCGAACTGGGGGGATATAAATCAGGGATAGTGTTCAATCTGACCGGGAGGGATATAAATCAGGGATAGCATTCAATCCGAACGGGAGGGATATAAATCAGGGATAGTGATCAATCTGAACAGGAGCGATATAAATCAGGGATAGTGTTCAATCGGAACAGGAGGGATATAAATCAGGGATAGTGTTCAATCCGAACAGGAGGGATATAAATCAGGGATAGTGTTCATGTTGAACAGGATGGATATAAATCAGGGTTAGTGTTCAATCTGAACAGAGGGGATATAAATGAGGGATAGTGTTCAATCCGAACAGGAGGGATATAAATCAAGGATAGTGTTCAAGTCAAACGGGAGGGATATAAATCAGGGATAGTGTTCAATCTGAACAGGAGGGATATAAATCAGGGATTGTGTTCAATCCGAATGGGAGCGATATAAATCAGGGATAGTGTTCAATCCGAATGGGAGGGATATAAATCAGGGATAGCATTCAATCCGAACGGGAGGGATATAAATCAGGGATAGTGTTCAATCCGATCAGGATTGACGGATATAAACAAGGGATAGTGTTCAATCCGAACTGGGGGGATATAAATCAGGGATAGTGTTCAATCTGACCGGGAGGGATATAAATCAGGGATAGCATTCAATCCGAACGGGAGGGATATAAATCAGGGATAGTGATCAATCTGAACAGGAGCGATATAAATCAGGGATAGTGTTCAATCGGAACAGGAGGGATATAAATCAGGGATAGTGTTCAATCCGAACAGGAGGGATATAAATCAGGGATAGTGTTCATGTTGAACAGGATGGATATAAATCAGGGATAGTGTTCAATCTGAACAGAGGGGATATAAATGAGGGATAGTGTTCAATCCGAACAGGAGGGATATAAATCAAGGATAGTGTTCAAGTCGAACGGGAGGGATATAAATCAGGGATAGTGTTCAATCTGAACAGGAGGGATATAAATCAGGGATAGTATTCAATCCGAAAGGGAGTGATATCGATCAGGGATAGTGTTCAATCCGAACATGAGGGATATAAAGCAGGGATAGTGTTCAATCTGAAGGGGAGGGATATATATCAGGGATAGTGTTCAATCCGAACAGGAGGGATATAAATCAGGGATCGTGTTCGTGCTGAACAGGAGGGATAGAAATCAGGGATAGTGTTCAGTCCGAACGCGGGGTTTATAAATCAGGGATAGTGTTCAATCTGAAGAGGAGGGATATAAATCAGGGATAGTGTTCAATCTGAACGGACGGGATATAAATCTGGGATAGTGTTAAATCTGAACAGGAGGGATATAATTCAGGGACAGTGTTCAATCCGAACGGGAGGGATATAAATCAGGGATAGTGTTCAGGCTGAACCGGAGGGATACAAATCAGGGATAGTTTTCATGCTGAACGGGTGGGATATAAATCAGGGATTGTGTTCGTGCTGAACAGGAGGGATAGAAATCAGGGATAGTGTTCAGTCCGAACGCGGGGTTTATAAATCAGGGATAGTGTTCAATCTGAAGAGGAGGGATATAAATCAGGGATAGTGTTCCATCTGAACGGACGGGATATAAATCTGGGATAGTGTTAAATCTGAACAGGAGGGATATAATTCAGGGACAGTGTTCAATCCGAACGGGAGGGATATAAATCAGGGATAGTTTTCATGCTGAACGGGAGGGATATAAATCAGGGATTGTGTTCAATCCGAACAGGAGGGATATAAATCAGGGATAGTGTTCAATCCGAACGGGAGGGATAGAAAGCAGGGATAGTGTTCTATCCGAACGGGAGAGATATAAATCAGGGATAGTGTTCAATCTGAACGGGAGGGATATAAATCAGGGATAGTGTTCAATCCGAACGGGAGTGATATAAATCAGGGATGGTGTTCAATCCGAAGAGTAGGGATATTAATCAGGGATAGTGTTCAATCTGAACGGGACGACAAAATCAGGGATAGTGCTCAATCCGATCAGGAATGACGGATATAAACCAGGAATAGTGCTCAATCCGAACAGGATTGATAAAAATCAGGGACAATGTTCATGGTGAAGAGGAGGGATATAAATCAGGGATAGTGTTCAATCTGAACCGGACGGATATAAATCAGGGATAGTGTTCAATCCGAACAGGAGGGATATAAATCAGGGATAGTGTTCAATCTGAACCGGAGGGATATAAATCAGGGATAGTGTTCAATCCGAACGGGAGTGATATAAATCAGGGATAGTGTTCAATCCGAACAGTAGGGATATAAATCAGGGATTGTGTTCAATCCGAACGGGAGTGATATTATCAGGGATAGTGTTCAATTCGTTCGGGATGGATATCAATCAGGGATAGTAGTCAATGCGAACGGGATGTATATAAATCAGGGAGAGTGTTCAATCTGAAGAGGAGGGATATAAATCAGGGATAGTGTTCAATCTGAACGGACGGGATATAAATCTGGGATAGTGTTAAATCTGAACAGGAGGGATATAATTCAGGGACAGTGTTCAATCCGAACGGGAGGGATATAAATCAGGGATAGTGTTCAGGCTGAACCGGAGGGATACAAATCAGGGATAGTTTTCATGCTGAACGGGTGGGATATAAATCAGGGATTGTGTTCGTGCTGAACAGGAGGGATAGAAATCAGGGATAGTGTTCAGTCCGAACGCGGGGTTTATAAATCAGGGATAGTGTTCAATCTGAAGAGGAGGGATATAAATCAGGGATAGTGTTCCATCTGAACGGACGGGATATAAATCTGGGATAGTGTTAAATCTGAACAGGAGGGATATAATTCAGGGACAGTGTTCAATCCGAACGGGAGGGATATAAATCAGGGATAGTTTTCATGCTGAACGGGAGGGATATAAATCAGGGATTGTGTTCAATCCGAACAGGAGGGATATAAATCAGGGATAGTGTTCAATCCGAACGGGAGGGATAGAAAGCAGGGATAGTGTTCTATCCGAACGGGAGAGATATAAATCAGGGATAGTGTTCAATCTGAACGGGAGGGATATAAATCAGGGATAGTGTTCAATCCGAACGGGAGTGATATAAATCAGGGATGGTGTTCAATCCGAAGAGTAGGGATATTAATCAGGGATAGTGTTCAATCTGAACGGGACGACAAAATCAGGGATAGTGCTCAATCCGATCAGGAATGACGGATATAAACCAGGAATAGTGCTCAATCCGAACAGGATTGATAAAAATCAGGGACAATGTTCATGGTGAAGAGGAGGGATATAAATCAGGGATAGTGTTCAATCTGAACCGGACGGATATAAATCAGGGATAGTGTTCAATCCGAACAGGAGGGATATAAATCAGGGATAGTGTTCAATCTGAACCGGAGGGATATAAATCAGGGATAGTGTTCAATCCGAACGGGAGTGATATAAATCAGGGATAGTGTTCAATCCGAACAGTAGGGATATAAATCAGGGATTGTGTTCAATCCGAACGGGAGTGATATTATCAGGGATAGTGTTCAATTCGTTCGGGATGGATATCAATCAGGGATAGTAGTCAATGCGAACGGGATGTATATAAATCAGGGAGAGTGTTCAATCCGAATGGGAGGGATATAAATCAGGGATAGTGTTCAATCTGAACAGGAGGGATATAAATCAGGTATAGTGTTCAATCTGAACGGGAGGGATATAAATCAGGGATAGTGTTCAATCTGAACAGGAGAGATATAAATCAGGGCTAGTGTTCAATCTGAACAGGAGGGATATAAATCAGGGATAGTGTTCATGCTGAACGGGAGGGATATAAATCAGGGATAGTGTTGAATCCGAACAGGAGGGATATAAATCAGGGATTGTGTTCAATCTGAACAGGAGGGAGATAAATCAGGGCTAGTGTTCAATCTGAATGGGAGGGATATAAATCAGGGATAGTGTTCAATCCGAACAGGAGGGATATAAATCAGGGATAGTGTTCAATCCGAACAGGAGGGATATAAATCAGGGATAGTGTTGAATCCGAACGGGAGGGATATAAATCAGGGATAGTGTTCAATCCGAATGGGAGGGATATAATTCAGGGATAGTGTTCAATCCGAACAGGAGGGATATGCATCAGGGATAGTGTTCAATCAGAACATGAGAGATATAAATCAGGGATAGTGTTCAATCCGAACGGGAGGGATATAAATCAGGGCTAGTGTTCAGTCTGAACGGGAGGAATACAAATCAGGGATAGTGTTCAATCCGAACGGGAGGGATATAAATCAGGGATAGTGTTCAATCTGAACGAGAGGCATATAAATCAGGGATAATGTTCAATCCGAATGGGAGGGATATAAATCAGGGATAGTGTTCAATCTGAACGAGAGGGATATAAATCAGGGACAGTGTTCAATCCGAACAGGAGGGATATAAATCAGGGTTTCGAGTTCAATCCGAACAGGAGGGATATAAATCAGGGATAGTGTTCAATCTGAACAGGAGGGAGATAAATCAGGGATAGTGTTCAATCCGAACGGGATGGATATAAATCACGGATAGTGTTCAGTCCGAATGGGAGGGATATAATTCAGGGATAGGGTTCAATCCGAACGGTATGGATATAAATCAGGGATAGTGTTCACTCCGAACAGGAGGGATATAAATCAGGGATAGTGTTTAATCAGAACAGGAGGGATATAAAGCAGGGATAGTGTTCAATCCGAGCAGGAGTGATATAAATCAGGAATAGTGTTCAATCCGAATGGGAGGGATATAAATCTGGGAATGTGTTCATCCTGAACGGGAGGGATATAAATCAGGGATAGTCTTGAATCTGAACAGGAGGGATATAAATCAGGGATAGTGTTCATCCGGAACAGGAGGGATATAAATCAGGAATAGTGTTCAAACAGAACAGGAGGGATATAAATCAAGGAGAGTGTTCATGCTGAACGGAAGGGATATAAATCAGGGATAGTGTTCAATCTGAACGGGTGGGATATATACCAGGGATAGTGTTGAATCTGAACGGAAGGGATATAATTCAGGAATAGTGTTCAATTCGGAATGGGAGGGATATAAATCAGGGATCGTGTTCAATCTGAACAGGAGGGATATAAATCAGGGATAGTTTTCAATCTGAACGGGAGGGATATAAATCAGGGATAGTGTTCAATCTGAACAGTAGGTATATAAATCAGGGATAGTGTTGAATCTGAACAGGAGGGAGATAAATCAGGGATAGTTTTCAATCCGAACAGGAGGGATATAAATCAGGGTTAGTGTTCAATCCGAACAGGAGGGAGATAAATCAGGGATAGTGTTCAATCCGAACGGGATGGATATAAATCACGGATAGCGTTCAATCTGAACAGGAGGGATATAAATCAGGGATCGTGATATAAATCAGGGATAGTGTCCAATCTGAACAGCAGGGAGATAAATCAGGGATAGTGTTCAATCCGGACGGGAGGGATATAAATCAGGGATAGTGTTCAATCTGAACAGGAGGGATATAAATCTGGGACAGTGTTCATGCTGAACGGGAGGGATATAAATCAGGGATAGTGTTCATGCTGAACAGGATGGATATGCATCAGGGATAGTTTTCAATCCGAACAGGAGGGATATAAATCAGGGATAGTGTTCAATCTGAACAGGAGCGATATAAATCAGGGATAGTTTTCAATCTGAACGGGAGTGATATAAATCAGGGATAGTGTTCAATCTGAACAGGGGGGATATAAATCAGGGATAGTGTTCAATCTGAACAGGGGGGATATAAATCAGGGATAGTGTTCAATCCGAACAGGGGGGATATAAATCAGGGATAGTGTTCAATCCGAATAAGAGGGATATCAATCAGGGATAGTGTTCAATCCGATCAGGAGGGATATAAATCAGGGATAGTGTTCAATCCGAACAGAAGGGATATAAATCAGGGATATTGTTCAATCCGAACGGGAGGGATATAAATCAGGGATAGTGATCAATCCGAACTGGAGGGATATAAATCAGGGATAGTGATCAATCCGAACAGGAGGGATATAAATATGGGATAGTGTTCAATCTGAACAGGAGGGATATAAATCCAGGGTAGTGTTCAATTGGAACAGCAAGCATAAAATCAGGGATAGTGTTCAATCTGAACAGGAGGGATATAAATCAGGGATAGTGTTCAATCTGAACAGGAGGGATATAAATCAGGGATAGTGTTCAATCCGAAAGGAGGGATATAAATCTGGGATAGTGTTCAATGTGTAAAGGAGGGATGTAAATCAGGGATAGTGTTCAATCTGAAAAGGAGGGATATAAATCAGGGATAGTGTTCAATCCGAACAGACGGGATATAAATCTGGGATAGTGTTCAATCTGAAAAGGATGGATATAAATCAGGGATAATGTTCAATCTGAAAAGGAGGGATATAAATCAGGGATAATGTACAATCTGAAAAGGAGGGATATAAATCAGGGATAGTGTTCAATGTGAACAGGAGGAATATAAATCAGGGATAGTGTTCAAACCGAACGGGAGGGATATAAATCAGGGATAGTGTTCAATCTGAACAGGAGAGATATAAATCAGGGATAGTGTTCAATATGAACCGGAGGGATATAAATCAGGGATAGTTTTCAATCTGAACAGGAGGGATATAAATGAGGGATAGTGTTCAATCTGAACTGGAGGGATTCAAATCAGGGATCGTGTTAAATCTGAACAGGAGGGATATAAATCAGGGATAGTGTTCAATCCGAACAGGAGGGATATAAATCAGGGATAGTGTTCAATCTGAACAGGAGGGCTATAAATCAGGGATAGTGTTCAATCCGAACAGGAGGGATAGAAATCAGGGGTAGTGTTCATTCCGAACAGGAGGGATATAAATCAGGGATAGTGTTCAATCCGAACAGGGGGGATATAAATCAGGGATAGTGTTCAATCCGAATAGGAGGGATATCAATCAGGGATAGTGTTCAATCCGATCAGGAGGGATATAAATCAGGGATAGTGTTCAATCCGAACGGGAGGGATATAAATCAGGGATAGTGATCAATCCGAACTGGAGGGATATAAATCAGGGATAGTGATCAATCCGAACTGGAGGGATATAAATCAGGGATAGTGTTCAATCAGAACGGGAGGGATATAAATCAGGGATAGTGTTCAATCTGAACAGGAGGGATATAAATCAGGGATAGTGTTCAATCCGAAAGGAGGGATATAAATCTGGGATAGTGTTCAATGTGTAAAGGAGGGATGTATATCAGGGATAGTGTTCAATCTGAAAAGGATGGATATAAATCAGGGATAATGTTCAATCTGAAAAGGAGGGATATAAATCAGGGATAGTGTTCAATCTGAACAGGAGAGATATAAATCAGGGATAGTGTTCAATCTGAACCGGAGGGATATAAATCAGGGATAGTTTTCAATCTGAACAGGGGGGATATAAATCAGGGATAGTGTTCAATCTGAACAGGAGGGATATAAATGAGGGATAGTGTTCAATCCGAACTGGAGGGATTCAAATCAGGGATCGTGTTGAATCTGAACAGGAGGGATATAAATCAGGGATAGTGTTCAATCCGAACAGGAGGGATATAAATCAGGGATAGTGTTCAATCTGAACAGGAGGGATATAAATCAGGGATAGTGTTCAATCCAAACAGGAGGGGTATAATTCCGGGATAGTGTTCAATCTGAACAGGAGGGATATAAATGAGGGATAGTGTTCAATCCGAACGGGAGGGATTCAAATCAGGGATCGTGTTAAATCTGAACAGGAGGGATATAAATCAGGGATAGTGTTTTATTCCGAACAGGAGGGATATAAATCAGGGGTGGTGTTCAACCCGACGGGGTGGTATATACATCAGGGATAGTGTTCATCCTGAACGGGAGGGATATAAATCAGGAATAGTGTTCAATGTGAACTGGAGGGATATAAATCAGGGATAGTGCTCAATCCGAACAGGAGGGATATAAATCAGGGATAGTGTTCAATCTGAACAGGAGGGATATAAATCAGGGATAGTGTTCAATCCGAACAGGAGGGATATAAATCAGGGATAGTGTTCAATCTGAACAGGAGGGATATAAATCAGGGAGAGTGTTCAGTCCGAACGGGAGGGGTATAAATCAGGGAAAGTGTTCAGTCCGAACGGGAGGGATATAAATCATGGACAGTGTTCAATCCGAACGGGAGGGATATAAATCAGGGATAGTGTTCAATCTGAACAGGAGGGAAACAAATCAGGGATAGTGTTCAATTCGAACAGGAGGGATATTATTCAGGGAGAGTGTTCAACCAGGAAGGGAGGGACATAAATCAGGGATCGTGTTCAATCCGAACAGGAGGGATATAAATCAGGGATAGTGTTCAATCCGAACAGCAGGGATATAAATCAGGGATAGTGTTCAATCAGAACGGGAGGGATATAAATCAGGGATAGTGTTCAATCTGAACAGGGGGGTTTTTAATCAGGGATAGTATTCAATCCGAACAGGAGGGATATAAATCAGGGAGTGTGTTCAGTCCGAACGGGAGGGAATAAATCAGGGAGAGTATTCAGTCCAAACGGGAGGGATATAAATCAGGGAAATTGTTCAATCCGAATGGGAGGGATATAAATGAGGGATAGTGTTCAATCAGAACGGGAGGGATATAAATCAGGGATAGTGTTCAATCCAAACAGGGGGGATATAAATCAGGGATAGTGTTCAATCCGAACGGTATGGATATAAATCAGGGATAGTGTTCATGTTGAACAGGATGGATATAAATCAGGGATAGTGTTCAATCTGAACGGGAGGGATATAAATTAGGGATAGTGTTCAATCCGAATGGGAGGGATATAAATCAGGGATAGTAGTCAATCTGAACAGGAGGGATATAAATCAGGGATTGTGTTCAATCCGAACAGAAAGGATATAAATCAGGGATAGTGTTCAATCCGAACAGGAGGGATATAAATCAGGGATAGTGTACAATCTGAACAGGAGGGATATAAATCAGGGATAGTGTTCAATCCGAACAGGAGGGATATAAATCAGGGATAGTAGTCAATCTGAACAGGAGGGATATAAATCAGGGATAGTGTTTACTCCAAACGGGAGGGATATAAATCAGGGGTAGTGTTCAATCCGAACGGGAGGGATATAAATCAGGGATCGTGTTCGTGCTGAACCGGAGGGAGATAAATCAGGGATCGTGTTCAATCCGAACGGGATGGATATAAATCACGGATAGTGTTATATCTGAACAGGAAGGATATAATTCAGGGATAGTGTTCAATCCGAACGGGAGGGATATAAATCAGGGATCGTGTTCGTGCTGAACCGGAGGGAGATAAATCAGGGATCGTGTTCAATCCGAACGGGATGGATATAAATCACGGATAGTGTTATATCTGAACAGGAGGGATATAATTCAGGGATAGTGTTCAATCCGAACAGGAGGGATATAAATCAGGGATAGTGTTCAATCAGAACAGGAGGGATATAAATCAGGGATAGTGTTGAATCCAAACGGGAGGGATATAAATCAGGGATAGTGTTCAATCCGAATTGGAGGGATATAAATCAGGGATCGTGTTCAATCCGAACGGGAGGGATATAAATCAGGGATAGTGATCAATCCGAACTGGAGGGATATAAATCAGGGATAGTGATCAATCCGAACTGGAGGGATATAAATCAGGGATAGTGTTCAATCAGAACGGGAGGGATATAAATCAGGGATAGTGTTCAATCTGAACAGGAGGGAAACAAATCAGGGATAGTGTTCAATTCGAACAGGAGGGATATTATTCAGGGAGAGTGTTCAACCAGGAAGGGAGGGACATAAATCAGGGATCGTGTTCAATCCGAACAGGAGGGATATAAATCAGGGATAGTGTTCAATCCGAACAGCAGGGATATAAATCAGGGATAGTGTTCAATCAGAACGGGAGGGATATAAATCAGGGATAGTGTTCAATCTGAACAGGGGGGTTTTAAATCAGGGATAGTATTCAATCCGAACAGGAGGGATATAAATCAGGGAGTGTGTTCAGTCCGAACGGGAGGGTATAAATCAGGGAGAGTATTCAGTCCAAACGGGAGGGATATAAATCAGGGAAATTGTTCAATCCGAACGGGAGGGATATAAATGAGGGATAGTGTTCAATCAGAACGGGAGGGATATAAATCAGGGATAGTGTTCAATCCAAACAGGGGGGATATAAATCAGGGATAGTGTTCAATCCGAACGGTATGGATATAAATCAGGGATAGTGTTCATGTTGAACAGGATGGATATAAATCAGGGATAGTGTTCAATCTGAATGGGAGGGATATAAATTAGGGATAGTGTTCAATCCGAATGGGAGGGATATAAATCAGGGATAGTAGTCAATCTGAACAGGAGGGATATAAATCAGGGATAGTGTTCAATCCGAACAGAAGGGATATAAATCAGGGATAGTGTTCAATCCGAACAGGAGGGATATAAATCAGGGATAGTGTACAATCTGAACAGGAGGGATATAAATCAGGGATAGTGTTCAATCCGAACAGGAGGGATATAAATCAGGGATAGTGTTCAATCTGAACAGGAGGGATATAAATCAGGGATAGTGTTCAATCTGAACAAGAGGGATATAAATCAGGGATAGTGTTTACTCCAAACGGGAGGGATATAAATCAGGGGTAGTGTTCAATCCGAACGGGAGGGATATAAATCAGGGATCGTGTTCGTGCTGAACCGGAGGGAGATAAATCAGGGATCGTGTTCAATCCGAACGGGATGGATATAAATCACGGATAGTGTTATATCTGAACAGGAGGGATATAATTCAGGGATAGTGTTCAATCCGAACAGGAGGGATATAAATCAGGGATAGTGTTCAATCAGAACAGGAGGGATATAAATCAGGGATAGTGTTGAATCCGAACGGGAGGGATATAAATCAGGGATAGTGTTCAATCCGAATTGGAGGGATATAAATCAGGGATAGTGTTCAATCCGAACGGGAGGGATATAAATCAGGGATAGTGATCAATCCGAACTGGAGGGATATAAATCAGGGATAGTGTTCAATCAGAACGGGAGGGATATAAATCAGGGATAGTGTTCAATCTGAACGGGAGGGATATAAATCAGGGATAGTGTTCAATCCGAAAGGAGGGATATAAATCTGGGATAGTGTTCAATGTGTAAAGGAGGGATGTAAATCAGGGATAGTGTTCAATCTGAAAAGGAGGGATATAAATCAGGGATAGTGTTCAATCCGAACCGACGGGATATAAATCAGGGATAGTGTTCAATCTGAAAATCATGGATATAAATCAGGGATAATGTTCAATCTGAAAAGGAGGGATATAAATCAGGGATAGTGTTCAATCTGAACAGGAGAGATATAAATCAGGGATAGTGTTCAATCTGAACAGGAGGGAAATAAATCAGGAATAGTGTTCAATCTGAACAGGAGGGATATAAATCAGGAATAGTGTTCAATCTGAACAGGAGGGATATAAATCAGGGATAGTGTTCAATCTGAACCGGAGGGATATAAATCAGGGATAGTTTTCAATCTGAACAGGAGGGATATAAATGAGGGATAGTGTTCAATCCGAACTGGAGGGATTCAAATCAGGGATCGTGTTAAATCTGAACAGGAGGGATATAAATCAGGGATAGTGTTCAATCCGAACAGGAGGGATATAAATCAGGGATAGTGTTCAATCTGAACAGGAGGGATATAAATCAGGGATAGTGTTCAATCCGAACAGGAGGGGTATAATTCCGGGATAGTGTTCAATCTGAACAGGAGGGATATAAATGAGGGATAGTGTTCAATCCGAACGGGAGGGATTCAAATCAGGGATCGTGTTAAATCTGAACAGGAGGGATATAAATCAGGGACAGTGTTTTATTCCGAACAGGAGGGATATAAATCAGGGGTGGTGTTCAACCCGACGGGGTGGTATATACATCAGGGATAGTGTTCATCCTGAACGGGAGGGATATAAATCAGGAATAGTGTTCAATGTGAACTGGAGGGATATAAATCAGGGATAGTGTTCAATCTGAAAAGGAGGGATATAAATCAGGAATAGTGTTCAATCCGAACAGACGGGATATAAATCAGGGATAGTGTTCAATCTGAAAATCATGGATATAAATCAGGGATAATGTTCAATCTGAAAAGGAGGGATATAAATCAGGGATAGTGTTCAATCTGAACAGGAGAGATATAAATCAGGGATAGTGTTCAATCAGAACGGGAGTGATATAAATCAGGGATAGTGCTCAATCCGAACAGGAGGGATATAAATCAGGGATAGTGTTCAATCAGAACGGGAGTGATATAAATCAGGGATAGTGCTCAATCCGAACAGGAGGGATATAAATCAGGGATAGTGTTCAATCTGAACAGGAGGGATATAAATCAGGGATAGTGTTGAATCCGAACAGGAGGGATATAAATCAGGGATAGTGTTCAATCTGAACAGGAGGGATATAAATCAGGGAGAGTGTTCAGTCCGAACGGGAGGGGTATAAATCAGGGAAAGTGTTCAGTCCGAACGGGAGGGATATAAATCATGGACAGTGTTCAATCCGAACGGGAGGGATATAAATCAGGGATAGTGTTCAATCTGAACAGGAGGGAAACAAATCAGGGATAGTGTTCAATTCGAACAGGAGGGATATTATTCAGGGAGAGTGTTCAACCAGGAAGGGAGGGACATAAATCAGGGATCGTGTTCAATCCGAACAGGAGGGATATAAATCAGGGATAGTGTTCAATCCGAACAGCAGGGATATAAATCAGGGATAGTGTTCAATCAGAACGGGAGGGATATAAATCAGGGATAGTGTTCAATCTGAACAGGGGGGTTTTAAATCAGGGATAGTATTCAATCCGAACAGGAGGGATATAAATCAGGGAGTGTGTTCAGTCCGAACGGGAGGGTATAAATCAGGGAGAGTATTCAGTCCAAACGGGAGGGATATAAATCAGGGAAATTGTTCAATCCGAACGGGAGGGATATAAATGAGGGATAGTGTTCAATCAGAACGGGAGGGATATAAATCAGGGATAGTGTTCAATCCAAACAGGGGGGATATAAATCAGGGATAGTGTTCAATCCGAACGGTATGGATATAAATCAGGGATAGTGTTCATGTTGAACAGGATGGATATAAATCAGGGATAGTGTTCAATCTGAACGGGAGGGATATAAATTAGGGATAGTGTTCAATCCGAATGGGAGGGATATAAATCAGGGATAGTAGTCAATCTGAACAGGAGGGATATAAATCAGGGATAGTGTTCAATCCGAACAGAAGGGATATAAATCAGGGATAGTGTTCAATCCGAACAGGAGGGATATAAATCAGGGATAGTGTACAATCTGAACAGGAGGGATATAAATCAGGGATAGTGTTCAATCCGAACAGGAGGGATATAAATCAGGGATAGTGTTCAATCTGAACAGGAGGGATATAAATCAGGGATAGTGTTCAATCTGAACAAGAGGGATATAAATCAGGGATAGTGTTTACTCTAAACGGGAGGGATATAAATCAGGGGTAGTGTTCAATCCGAACGGGAGGGATATAAATCAGGGATCGTGTTCGTGCTGAACCGGAGGGAGATAAATCAGGGATCGTGTTCAATCCGAACGGGATGGATATAAATCACGGATAGTGTTATATCTGAACAGGAGGGATATAATTCAGGGATAGTGTTCAATCCGAACAGGAGGGATATAATTCAGGGATAGTGTTCAATCAGAACAGGAGGGATATAAATCAGGGATAGTGTTGAATCCGAACGGGAGGGATATAAATCAGGGATAGTGTTCAATCCGAATTGGAGGGATATAATTCAGGGATAGTGTTCAATCCAAACAGGAGGGATATGCATCAGGGATAGTGTTCAATCAGAACATGAGAGATATAAATCAGGGATAGTGTTCAATCCGAACGGGACGGGTATAAATCAGGGATAGTGTTCAATCCGAACGGGAGGGATATAAATCAGGGATAGTGTTCAATCCGAACAGGAGGGATATGCATCAGGGATAGTGTTCAATCAGAACATGAGAGATATAAATCAGGGATAGTGTTCAATCCGAACGGGAGGGATATAAATCAGGGATAGTGTTCAATCCGAACAGGAGGGATATGCATCAGGGATAGTGTTCAATCAGAACATGAGAGATATAAATCAGGGATAGTGTTCAATCCGAACGGGACGGATATAAATCAGGGATTGTGTTCAATCCAAACGGGAGGGATATAAATCAGGGATAGTGTTCAATCCGAACAGGAGGGATATGCATCAGGGATAGTGTTCAATCAGAACATGAGAGATATAAATCAGGGATAGTGTTCAATCCGAACGGGAGGGATATAAATCAGGGATAGTGTTCAATCCGAACAGGAGGGATATGCATCAGGGATAGTGTTCAATCAGAACATGAGAGATATAAATCAGGGATAGTGTTCAATCCGAACGGGACGGATATAAATCAGGGATTGTGTTCAATCCAAACGGGAGGGATATAAATCAGGGAAAGTGTTCAGTCTGAACGGGAGGAATATAAATCAGGGATAGTGTCTAATCCGAAAGGGAGGGATATAAATCAGGGATAGTGTTCAATTCGAACAGGAGGGATATAAATCAGGGATAGTGTTCAACCCGGAGGAGAGGGATATAAATCACGGATAGTGCTCAATCTGAACGGGAGGGATATAAATCAGGGATAGTTTTCAATCCGAACAGGAGGGATATAAATCAGGGATAGTGTTCAATCTGAACAGGAGGGATATAAATCAGGGATAGTGTTCAATCCGAACAGGAGGGATATAAATCAGGGTTAGAGTTCAATCCGAACAGGAGGGATATAAATCAGGGTTAGAGTTCAATCCGAACAGGAGGGATATAAATCAGGGATAGTGTTCAATCCGAACAGGAGGGATATAAATCAGGGATAGTGTTTATGCTGAACGGGAGGGATATAAATCAGGGATAGTGTTCATGCTGAACGGGAGGGATACACATCAGGGATAGTGTTCAATCCGAACAGGAGGGATATAAATCAGGGATAGTGTTGAATCCGAACGGGAGGGATATAAATCAGGGATAGTGTTCAATCCGAACGGGAGGGATATAAATCAGGGATAGTGTTCAATCCGAACAGGAGGGATATGCATCAGGGACAGTGTTCAATCAGAACATGAGAGATATAAATCAGGGATAGTGTTCAATCCGAACGGAAGGGATATAAATCAGGAATAGTGTTCAGTCTGAACGGGAGGGATATAAATCAGGGATAGTGTTCAATCCGAACAGGACGAATATAAATCAGGGATAGGGTTCAATCCGAACAGTATGGATATAAATCAGGGATAGTGTTCAATCTGAATGAGAGGCATATAAATCAGGGATAATGTTCAATCTGAATGGGAGGGATATAAATTCGGGATAGTGTTCGTGCTGAAGAGGAGGGATATAAATCAGGGATAGTGTTCAATCCGAACGGGAGGGATATAAATCAGGGATAGTGTTCACTCCAAACGGGAGGGATATAAATCAGGGTTAGTGTTCATCCTGAATGAGAGGAATGTAAATCAGGGATAGTGTTCAATCTGAACAGGAGGGAAATAAATCAGGGATAGTGTCTAATCCGAAAGGGAGGGATATAAATCAGGGAAAGTGCTCAATTCGAACAGGAGGAATATAAATCAGGGATAGTGTTCAATCTGAACAGGAGGGAGATAAATCAGGGCTAGTGTTCAATCTGAACAGGAGGGATATAAATCAGGGATAGTGTTCAATCTGAACAGGAGGGAGATAAATCAGGGATAGTGTTCAATCCGAACGGGATGGATAGAAATCAGGGATAGTGTTCATCCTGAATGAGAGGAATGTAAATCAGGGATAATGTTCAATCTGAACAGGAGGGAAATAAATCAGGGATAGTGTCTAATCCGAAAGGGAGGGATATAAATCAGGGAAAGTGCTCAATTCGAACAGGAGGGGTATAAATCAGGGAGAGTGTTCTGTCCGAACAGGAGGGATATAAATCAGGGAGAGTGTTCAGTCCGAAATGGAGGGATATAAATTAGGGATAGTGTTCAATCCGAACGGGAGGGCTATAAATCAGGGAGAGTGTTCAGTCCGAACGGGAGGGATATAAATCAGGGATAGTGTTCAATCTGAACAGGAGGGATATAAATCAGGGATAGTGTTCAATCCGAACAGGAGGGATATAAATCAGGGTTAGAGTTCAATCCGAACAGGAGGGAGATAAATCAGGGTTAGAGTTCAATCCGAACAGGAGGGATATAAATCAGGGATAGTGTTCAATCTGAACAGGAGGGATATAAATCAGGGATAGTGTTCATGCTGAACGGGAGGGATATAAATCAGGGATAGTGTTCAATCTGAACAGGAGGGATATAAATCAGGGACAGTGTTGAATCCGAACGGGAGGGATATAAATCAGGGATAGTGTTCAGTCCGAACGGGAGGGATATAATTCAGGGATAGTGTTCAATCCGAACGGGACGGATATAAATCAGGGATTGTGTTCAATCCGAACGGGAGGGATATAAATCAGGAATAGTGTTCAGTCTGAACGGGAGGAATATAAATCAGGGATAGTGTTCAATCCGAACAGGACGAATATAAATCAGGGATAGGGTTCAATCCGAACGGTATGGATATAAATCAGGGATAGTGTTCAATCACAGCAGGATGGACATAAATCAGGGATAGTGTTCAATCTGAACGAGAGGCATATAAATCAGGGATAATGTTCAATCCGAATGGGAGGGATATAAATTCGGGATAGTGTTCGTGCTGAAGAGGAGGGATATAAATCAGGGATAGTGTTCAATCCGAACGGGAGGGATATAAATCAGGGATTGTGTTCAATCAGAACAGGAGGGATATAAATCAGGGATAGTGTTCAATCTGAACAGGACGGAAATAAATCAGGGATAGTGTCTAATCCGAAAGGGAGGGATATAAATCAGGGAAAGTGCTCAATTCGAACAGGAGGAAGATAAATCAGGGATAGTGTTCAATCTGAACAGGAGGGAGATAAATCAGGGCTAGTGTTCAATCTGAACAGGAGGGAGATAAATCAGGGAGAGTGTTCAATCCGAACAGGGGGGATATAAATCGGGGATAGTGTTCAATCCGAACGGGATGGATAGAAATCAGGGATAGTGTTCATCCTGAATGAGAGGAATGTAAATCAGGGATAGTGTTCAATCTGAACAGGAGGGAAATAAATCAGGGATAGTGTCTAATCCGAAAGGGAGGGATATAAATCAGGGAAAGTGCTCAATTCGAACAGGAGGGGTATAAATCAGGGAGAGTGTTCAGTCCGAACAGGAGGGATATAAATTAGGGATAGTGTTCAATCCGAACGGGAGGGCTATAAATCAGGGAGAGTGTTCAGTCCGAACGGGAGGGATATAAATCAGGGATAGTGTTCAATCTGAACAGGAGGGATATAAATCAGGGATAATGTTCAATCCGAACGGGAGGGCTATAAATCAGGGTTAGAGTTCAATCCGAACAGGAGGGATATAAATCAGGGATAGTGTTCATTCCGAACAGGAGGGATATAAATCAGGGATAGTGTTCATTCCGAACCGGAGGGATATAAATCAGGGATAGTGTTCAATCCGAACAGGAGGGATATAAATCAGGGATAGTGTTCATTCCGAACAGGAGGGATATAAATCAGGGATAGTGTTCAATCCGAACAGGAGGGATATAAATCAGGGATAGTGTTCATTCCGAACGGGAGGGATATAAATCAGGGATAGTGTTCATTCCGAACGGGAGGGATATAAATCAGGGATAGTGTTCATTCCGAACGGGAGGGATATAAATCAGGGATAGTGTTCAATCCGAACAGGAGGGATATAAATCAGGGATAGTGTTCATTCCGAACAGGAGGGATATAAATCAGGGATAGTGTTCAATCCGAACAGGAGGGATATAAATCAGGGATAGTGTTCAATCCGAACGGGAGGGATATAAATCAGGGATAGTGTTCATTCCAAACAAGAGGGATAGAAATCAGGGATAGTGTTCATTCCGAACAGGAGGGATATAAATCAGCGATAGTGTTCAATCAGAACGGGAGGGATATAAATCAGGGATAGTGTTCAATCAGAACGGGAGGGGTATAAATCAGGGATAGTGTTCAATCTGAACAGGAGGGATATAAATCAGGGATAGTGTCTAATCCGAACAGGAGGGATATAAATCAGGGATAGTGTTCAGTCCGAACGGGAGGGGTATAAATCAGGGATAGTGTTCAGTCCGAACGGGAGGGGTATAAATCAGGGATAGTGTTCAGTCCGAACGGGAGGGGTATAAATCAGGGAGAGTGTTCAGTCCGAACGGGAGGGATATAAATCAGGGATAGTGTTCAGTCCGAACAGGAGGGATATAAATCAGGGATAGTGTTCAATCCGAACGGGAGGAATATAAATCATGGATAGTGTCTAATCCAAAAGGGAGGGATATAAATCAGGGATAGTGTTCAATCTGAACAGGAGGGATATAAATCAGGGATAGTGTTCAATCCGAACGGGAGGAATATAAATCATGGATAGTGTCTAATCCAAAAGGGAGGGATATAAATCAGGGATTCTGTTCAATCTGAACAGGGGGGTTTTAAATCAGGGATAGTGTTCAGTCCGAACGGGAGGGGTATAAATCAGGGATAGTGTTCAGTCCGAACGGGAGGGGTATAAATCAGGGAGAGTGTTCAGTCCGAACGGGAGGGATATAAATCAGGGATAGTGTTCAGTCCGAACAGGAGGGATATAAATCAGGGATAGTGTTCAATCCGAACGGGAGGAATATAAATCATGGATAGTGTCTAATCCAAAAGGGAGGGATATAAATCAGGGATAGTGTTCAATCTGAACAGGAGGGATATAAATCAGGGATAGTGTTCAATCCGAACGGGAGGAATATAAATCATGGATAGTGTCTAATCCAAAAGGGAGGGATATAAATCAGGGATAGTGTTCAATCCGAACTGGAGGGATATAAATCAGGGATAGTGCTCAATCTGAACAGGAGGAATATAAATCATGGATAGTGTTCAATCCGAGCAGGAGGGATATAAATCAGGGCTAGTGTTCAATCCGAATGGGAGTGATATAAATCAGCGATAGTGTTTAATCCGAACAGGAGGGATATAAATCAGGGATAGTGTTTAATCCGAACAGGAGGGATATAAATCAGGGATAGTGTTCAATCCGAACGGGAGGGATATAAATCAGGGATAGTGTTCAATCCGAACAGGAGTGATATAAATCAGGGCTAGTGTTCAATCCGAATGGGAGTGATATAAATCAGGGATAGTGTTCATCCTGAACGGGAGGGATATAAATCAGCGATAGTGTTTAATCCGAACAGGAGGGATATAAATCAGGGATAGTATTCAATCCGAACAGGAATGATATAAATCAGGGATAGTGTTGAATCTGAACAGGAGCGATATAAATCAGGGATAGTGTCTAATCCGAAAGGGAGGGATATAAATCAGGGATAGTGTTCAATCCAGACAGGAGGGATATAAATCAGGGATAGTGTTTAATCAGAACAGGAGGGATATAAAGCAGGGATAGTGTTCAATCCGAATGGGAGGGATATAAATCTGGGAAAGTGTTCATCCTGAACGGGAGGGATATAAATCAGGGATAGTGTTCAATCCAAACAGGAGGGATATAAATCAGGGATAGTGTTCAATCCAAACAGGAGGGATATAAATCAGGGATAGTGTTCAATCTGAACAGGAGGGAGATAAATCAGGGATAGTGTTCAATCCGAACGGGATGGATAGAAATCAGGGATAGTGTTCATCCTGAATGAGAGGAATGTAAATCAGGGATAATGTTCAATCTGAACAGGAGGGAAATAAATCAGGGATAGTGTCTAATCCGAAAGGGAGGGATATAAATCAGGGAAAGTGCTCAATTCGAACAGGAGGGGTATAAATCAGGGAGAGTGTTCTGTCCGAACAGGAGGGATATAAATCAGGGAGAGTGTTCAGTCCGAAATGGAGGGATATAAATTAGGGATAGTGTTCAATCCGAACGGGAGGGCTATAAATCAGGGAGAGTGTTCAGTCCGAACGGGAGGGATATAAATCAGGGATAGTGTTCAATCTGAACAGGAGGGATATAAATCAGGGATAGTGTTCAATCCGAACAGGAGGGATATAAATCAGGGTTAGAGTTCAATCCGAACAGGAGGGAGATAAATCAGGGTTAGAGTTCAATCCGAACAGGAGGGATATAAATCAGGGATAGTGTTCAATCTGAACAGGAGGGATATAAATCAGGGATAGTGTTCATGCTGAACGGGAGGGATATAAATCAGGGATAGTGTTCAATCTGAACAGGAGGGATATAAATCAGGGACAGTGTTGAATCCGAACGGGAGGGATATAAATCAGGGATAGTGTTCAATCCGAACGGGAGGGATATAATTCAGGGATAGTGTTCAATCCGAACGGGACGGATATAAATCAGGGATTGTGTTCAATCCGAACGGGAGGGATATAAATCAGGAATAGTGTTCAGTCTGAACGGGAGGAATATAAATCAGGGATAGTGTTCAATCCGAACAGGACGAATATAAATCAGGGATAGGGTTCAATCCGAACGGTATGGATATAAATCAGGGATAGTGTTCAATCTGAACGAGAGGCATATAAATCAGGGATAATGTTCAATCCGAATGGGAGGGATATAAATTCGGGATAGTGTTCGTGCTGAAGAGGAGGGATATAAATCAGGGATAGTGTTCAATCCGAACGGGAGGGATATAAATCAGGGATTGTGTTCAATCAGAACAGGAGGGATATAAATCAGGGATAGTGTTCAATCTGAACAGGAGGGAAATAAATCAGGGATAGTGTCTAATCCGAAAGGGAGGGATATAAATCAGGGAAAGTGCTCAATTCGAACAGGAGGAAGATAAATCAGGGCTAGTGTTCAATCTGAACAGGAGGGAGATAAATCAGGGCTAGTATTCAATCTGAACAGGAGGGATATAAATCAGGGATAGTGTTCATTCCAAACAAGAGGGATAGAAATCAGGGATAGTGTTCATTCCGAACAGTATGGATATAAATCAGGGATAGTGTTCAATCTGAATGAGAGGCATATAAATCAGGGATAATGTTCAATCTGAATGGGAGGGATATAAATTCGGGATAGTGTTCGTGCTGAAGAGGAGGGATATAAATCAGGGATAGTGTTCAATCCGAACGGGAGGGATATAAATCAGGGATAGTGTTCACTCCAAACGGGAGGGATATAAATCAGGGTTAGTGTTCATCCTGAATGAGAGGAATGTAAATCAGGGATAGTGTTCAATCTGAACAGGAGGGAAATAAATCAGGGATAGTGTCTAATCCGAAAGGGAGGGATATAAATCAGGGAAAGTGCTCAATTCGAACAGGAGGAATATAAATCAGGGATAGTGTTCAATCTGAACAGGAGGGAGATAAATCAGGGCTAGTGTTCAATCTGAACAGGAGGGATATAAATCAGGGATAGTGTTCAATCTGAACAGGAGGGAGATAAATCAGGGATAGTGTTCAATCCGAACGGGATGGATAGAAATCAGGGATAGTGTTCATCCTGAATGAGAGGAATGTAAATCAGGGATAATGTTCAATCTGAACAGGAGGGAAATAAATCAGGGATAGTGTCTAATCCGAAAGGGAGGGATATAAATCAGGGAAAGTGCTCAATTCGAACAGGAGGGGTATAAATCAGGGAGAGTGTTCTGTCCGAACAGGAGGGATATAAATCAGGGAGAGTGTTCAGTCCGAAATGGAGGGATATAAATTAGGGATAGTGTTCAATCCGAACGGGAGGGCTATAAATCAGGGAGAGTGTTCAGTCCGAACGGGAGGGATATAAATCAGGGATAGTGTTCAATCTGAACAGGAGGGATATAAATCAGGGATAGTGTTCAATCCGAACAGGAGGGATATAAATCAGGGTTAGAGTTCAATCCGAACAGGAGGGAGATAAATCAGGGTTAGAGTTCAATCCGAACGGGAGGGATATAAATCAGGGATAGTGTTCAATCCGAACGGGAGGGATATAATTCAGGGATAGTGTTCAATCCGAACGGGACGGATATAAATCAGGGATTGTGTTCAATCCGAACGGGAGGGATATAAATCAGGAATAGTGTTCAGTCTGAACGGGAGGAATATAAATCAGGGATAGTGTTCAATCCGAACAGGACGAATATAAATCAGGGATAGGGTTCAATCCGAACGGTATGGATATAAATCAGGGATAGTGTTCAATCACAGCAGGATGGACATAAATCAGGGATAGTGTTCAATCTGAACGAGAGGCATATAAATCAGGGATAATGTTCAATCCGAATGGGAGGGATATAAATTCGGGATAGTGTTCGTGCTGAAGAGGAGGGATATAAATCAGGGATAGTGTTCAATCCGAACGGGAGGGATATAAATCAGGGATTGTGTTCAATCAGAACAGGAGGGATATAAATCAGGGATAGTGTTCAATCTGAACAGGAGGGAAATAAATCAGGGATAGTGTCTAATCCGAAAGGGAGGGATATAAATCAGGGAAAGTGCTCAATTCGAACAGGAGGAAGATAAATCAGGGATAGTGTTCAATCTGAACAGGAGGGAGATAAATCAGGGCTAGTGTTCAATCTGAACAGGAGGGATATAAATCAGGGATAGTGTTCATTCCAAACAAGAGGGATAGAAATCAGGGATAGTGTTCATTCCGAACAGTATGGATATAAATCAGGGATAGTGTTCAATCTGAATGAGAGGCATATAAATCAGGGATAATGTTCAATCTGAATGGGAGGGATATAAATTCGGGATAGTGTTCGTGCTGAAGAGGAGGGATATAAATCAGGGATAGTGTTCAATCCGAACGGGAGGGACATAAATCAGGGATAGTGTTCACTCCAAACGGGAGGGATATAAATCAGGGTTAGTGTTCATCCTGAATGAGAGGAATGTAAATCAGGGATAGTGTTCAATCTGAACAGGAGGGAAATAAATCAGGGATAGTGTCTAATCCGAAAGGGAGGGATATAAATCAGGGAAAGTGCTCAATTCGAACAGGAGGAATATAAATCAGGGATAGTGTTCAATCTGAACAGGAGGGAGATAAATCAGGGCTAGTGTTCAATCTGAACAGGAGGGATATAAATCAGGGATAGTGTTCAATGTGAACAGGGGGGATATAAATCGGGGATAGTGTTCAATCCGAACGGGATGGATAGAAATCAGGGATAGTGTTCATCCTGAATGAGAGGAATGTAAATCAGGGATAATGTTCAATCTGAACAGGAGGGAAATAAATCAGGGATAGTGTCTAATCCGAAAGGGAGGGATATAAATCAGGGAAAGTGCTCAATTCGAACAGGAGGGGTATAAATCAGGGAGAGTGTTCTGTCCGAACAGGAGGGATATAAATCAGGGAGAGTGTTCAGTCCGAAATGGAGGGATATAAATTAGGGATAGTGTTCAATCCGAACGGGAGGGCTATAAATCAGGGAGAGTGTTCAGTCCGAACGGGAGGGATATAAATCAGGGATAGTGTTCAATCTGAACAGGAGGGATATAAATCAGGGATAGTGTTCAATCCGAACAGGAGGGATATAAATCAGGGTTAGAGTTCAATCCGAACAGGAGGGAGATAAATCAGGGTTAGAGTTCAATCCGAACAGGAGGGATATAAATCAGGGATAGTGTTCAATCTGAACAGGAGGGATATAAATCAGGGATAGTGTTCATGCTGAACGGGAGGGATATAAATCAGGGATAGTGTTCATTCCGAACGGGAGGGATATAAATCAGGGATAGTGTTCATTCCGAACGGGAGGGATATAAATCAGGGATAGTGTTCAATCCGAACAGGAGGGATATAAATCAGGGATAGTGTTCATTCCGAACAGGAGGGATATAAATCAGGGATAGTGTTCAATCCGAACAGGAGGGATATAAATCAGGGATAGTGTTCAATCCGAACGGGAGGGATATAAATCAGGGATAGTGTTCATTCCAAACAAGAGGGATAGAAATCAGGGATAGTGTTCATTCCGAACAGGAGGGATATAAATCAGCGATAGTGTTCAATCAGAACGGGAGGGATATAAATCAGGGATAGTGTTCAATCAGAACGGGAGGGGTATAAATCAGGGATAGTGTTCAATCTGAACAGGAGGGATATAAATCAGGGATAGTGTCTAATCCGAACAGGAGGGATATAAATCAGGGATAGTGTTCAGTCCGAACGGGAGGGGTATAAATCAGGGATAGTGTTCAGTCCGAACGGGAGGGGTATAAATCAGGGATAGTGTTCAGTCCGAACGGGAGGGGTATAAATCAGGGAGAGTGTTCAGTCCGAACGGGAGGGATATAAATCAGGGATAGTGTTCAGTCCGAACAGGAGGGATATAAATCAGGGATAGTGTTCAATCCGAACGGGAGGAATATAAATCATGGATAGTGTCTAATCCAAAAGGGAGGGATATAAATCAGGGATAGTGTTCAATCTGAACAGGAGGGATATAAATCAGGGATAGTGTTCAATCCGAACGGGAGGAATATAAATCATGGATAGTGTCTAATCCAAAAGGGAGGGATATAAATCAGGGATTCTGTTCAATCTGAACAGGGGGGTTTTAAATCAGGGATAGTGTTCAGTCCGAACGGGAGGGGTATAAATCAGGGATAGTGTTCAGTCCGAACGGGAGGGGTATAAATCAGGGAGAGTGTTCAGTCCGAACGGGAGGGATATAAATCAGGGATAGTGTTCAGTCCGAACAGGAGGGATATAAATCAGGGATAGTGTTCAATCCGAACGGGAGGAATATAAATCATGGATAGTGTCTAATCCAAAAGGGAGGGATATAAATCAGGGATAGTGTTCAATCTGAACAGGAGGGATATAAATCAGGGATAGTGTTCAATCCGAACGGGAGGAATATAAATCATGGATAGTGTCTAATCCAAAAGGGAGGGATATAAATCAGGGATAGTGTTCAATCCGAACTGGAGGGATATAAATCAGGGATAGTGCTCAATCTGAACAGGAGGAATATAAATCATGGATAGTGTTCAATCCGAGCAGGAGGGATATAAATCAGGGCTAGTGTTCAATCCGAATGGGAGTGATATAAATCAGCGATAGTGTTTAATCCGAACAGGAGGGATATAAATCAGGGATAGTGTTTAATCCGAACAGGAGGGATATAAATCAGGGATAGTGTTCAATCCGAACGGGAGGGATATAAATCAGGGATAGTGTTCAATCCGAACAGGAGTGATATAAATCAGGGCTAGTGTTCAATCCGAATGGGAGTGATATAAATCAGGGATAGTGTTCATCCTGAACGGGAGGGATATAAATCAGCGATAGTGTTTAATCCGAACAGGAGGGATATAAATCAGGGATAGTATTCAATCCGAACAGGAATGATATAAATCAGGGATAGTGTTGAACCTGAACAGGAGCGATATAAATCAGGGATAGTGTCTAATCCGAAAGGGAGGGATATAAATCAGGGATAGTGTTCAATCCAGACAGGAGGGATATAAATCAGGGATAGTGTTTAATCAGAACAGGAGGGATATAAAGCAGGGATAGTGTTCAATCCGAATGGGAGGGATATAAATCTGGGAAAGTGTTCATCCTGAACGGGAGGGATATAAATCAGGGATAGTGTTCAATCCAAACAGGAGGGATATAAATCAGGGATAGTGTTCAATCCAAACAGGAGGGATATAAATCAGGGATAGTGTTCAATCTGAACAGGAGGGAGATAAATCAGGGATAGTGTTCAATCCGAACGGGATGGATAGAAATCAGGGATAGTGTTCATCCTGAATGAGAGGAATGTAAATCAGGGATAATGTTCAATCTGAACAGGAGGGAAATAAATCAGGGATAGTGTCTAATCCGAAAGGGAGGGATATAAATCAGGGAAAGTGTTCAGTCCGAACGGGAGGGGTATAAATCAGGGATAGTGTTCAGTCCGAACGGGAGGGGTATAAATCAGGGATAGTGTTCAGTCCGAACGGGAGGGGTATAAATCAGGGAGAGTGTTCAGTCCGAACGGGAGGGATATAAATCAGGGATAGTGTTCAGTCCGAACAGGAGGGATATAAATCAGGGATAGTGTTCAATCCGAACGGGAGGAATATAAATCATGGATAGTGTCTAATCCAAAAGGGAGGGATATAAATCAGGGATAGTGTTCAATCTGAACAGGAGGGATATAAATCAGGGATAGTGTTCAATCCGAACGGGAGGAATATAAATCATGGATAGTGTCTAATCCAAAAGGGAGGGATATAAATCAGGGATAGTGTTCAATCCGAACTGGAGGGATATAAATCAGGGATAGTGCTCAATCTGAACAGGAGGAATATAAATCATGGATAGTGTTCAATCCGAGCAGGAGGGATATAAATCAGGGCTAGTGTTCAATCCGAATGGGAGTGATATAAATCAGCGATAGTGTTTAATCCGAACAGGAGGGATATAAATCAGGGATAGTGTTTAATCCGAACAGGAGGGATATAAATCAGGGATAGTGTTCAATCCGAACGGGAGGGATATAAATCAGGGATAGTGTTCAATCCGAACAGGAGTGATATAAATCAGGGCTAGTGTTCAATCCGAATGGGAGTGATATAAATCAGGGATAGTGTTCATCCTGAACGGGAGGGATATAAATCAGCGATAGTGTTTAATCCGAACAGGAGGGATATAAATCAGGGATAGTATTCAATCCGAACAGGAATGATATAAATCAGGGATAGTGTTGAACCTGAACAGGAGCGATATAAATCAGGGATAGTGTCTAATCCGAAAGGGAGGGATATAAATCAGGGATAGTGTTCAATCCAGACAGGAGGGATATAAATCAGGGATAGTGTTTAATCAGAACAGGAGGGATATAAAGCAGGGATAGTGTTCAATCCGAATGGGAGGGATATAAATCTGGGAAAGTGTTCATCCTGAACGGGAGGGATATAAATCAGGGATAGTGTTCAATCCAAACAGGAGGGATATAAATCAGGGATAGTGTTCAATCCAAACAGGAGGGATATAAATCAGGGATAGTGTTCAATCTGAACAGGAGGGAGATAAATCAGGGATAGTGTTCAATCCGAACGGGATGGATAGAAATCAGGGATAGTGTTCATCCTGAATGAGAGGAATGTAAATCAGGGATAATGTTCAATCTGAACAGGAGGGAAATAAATCAGGGATAGTGTCTAATCCGAAAGGGAGGGATATAAATCAGGGAAAGTGCTCAATTCGAACAGGAGGGGTATAAATCAGGGAGAGTGTTCTGTCCGAACAGGAGGGATATAAATCAGGGAGAGTGTTCAGTCCGAAATGGAGGGATATAAATTAGGGATAGTGTTCAATCCGAACGGGAGGGCTATAAATCAGGGAGAGTGTTCAGTCCGAACGGGAGGGATATAAATCAGGGATAGTGTTCAATCTGAACAGGAGGGATATAAATCAGGGATAGTGTTCAATCCGAACAGGAGGGATATAAATCAGGGTTAGAGTTCAATCCGAACAGGAGGGAGATAAATCAGGGTTAGAGTTCAATCCGAACAGGAGGGATATAAATCAGGGATAGTGTTCAATCTGAACAGGAGGGATATAAATCAGGGATAGTGTTCATGCTGAACGGGAGGGATATAAATCAGGGATAGTGTTCAATCTGAACAGGAGGGATATAAATCAGGGACAGTGTTGAATCCGAACGGGAGGGATATAAATCAGGGATAGTGTTCAATCCGAACGGGAGGGATATAATTCAGGGATAGTGTTCAATCCGAACGGGACGGATATAAATCAGGGATTGTGTTCAATCCGAACGGGAGGGATATAAATCAGGAATAGTGTTCAGTCTGAACGGGAGGAATATAAATCAGGGATAGTGTTCAATCCGAACAGGACGAATATAAATCAGGGATAGGGTTCAATCCGAACGGTATGGATATAAATCAGGGATAGTGTTCAATCACAGCAGGATGGACATAAATCAGGGATAGTGTTCAATCTGAACGAGAGGCATATAAATCAGGGATAATGTTCAATCCGAATGGGAGGGATATAAATTCGGGATAGTGTTCGTGCTGAAGAGGAGGGATATAAATCAGGGATAGTGTTCAATCCGAACGGGAGGGATATAAATCAGGGATTGTGTTCAATCAGAACAGGAGGGATATAAATCAGGGATAGTGTTCAATCTGAACAGGAGGGAAATAAATCAGGGTTAGTGTCTAATCCGAAAGGGAGGGATATAAATCAGGGAAAGTGCTCAATTCGAACAGGAGGAAGATAAATCAGGGATAGTGTTCAATCTGAACAGGAGGGAGATAAATCAGGGCTAGTGTTCAATCTGAACAGGAGGGAGATAAATCAGGGAGAGTGTTCAATCCGAACAGGGGGGATATAAATCGGGGATAGTGTTCAATCCGAACGGGATGGATAGAAATCAGGGATAGTGTTCATCCTGAATGAGAGGAATGTAAATCAGGGATAGTGTTCAATCTGAACAGGAGGGAAATAAATCAGGGATAGTGTCTAATCCGAAAGGGAGGGATATAAATCAGGGAAAGTGCTCAATTCGAACAGGAGGGGTATAAATCAGGGAGAGTGTTCAGTCCGAACAGGAGGGATATAAATTAGGGATAGTGTTCAATCCGAACGGGAGGGCTATAAATCAGGGAGAGTGTTCAGTCCGAACGGGAGGGATATAAATCAGGGATAGTGTTCAATCTGAACAGGAGGGATATAAATCAGGGATAATGTTCAATCCGAACGGGAGGGCTATAAATCAGGGTTAGAGTTCAATCCGAACAGGAGGGATATAAATCAGGGATAGTGTTCATTCCGAACAGGAGGGATATAAATCAGGGATAGTGTTCATTCCGAACCGGAGGGATATAAATCAGGGATAGTGTTCAATCCGAACAGGAGGGATATAAATCAGGGATAGTGTTCATTCCGAACAGGAGGGATATAAATCAGGGATAGTGTTCAATCCGAACAGGAGGGATATAAATCAGGGATAGTGTTCATTCCGAACGGGAGGGATATAAATCAGGGATAGTGTTCATTCCGAACGGGAGGGATATAAATCAGGGATAGTGTTCATTCCTAACGGGAGGGATATAAATCAGGGATAGTGTTCAATCCGAACAGGAGGGATATAAATCAGGGATAGTGTTCATTCCGAACAGGAGGGATATAAATCAGGGATAGTGTTCAATCCGAACAGGAGGGATATAAATCAGGGATAGTGTTCAATCCGAACGGGAGGGATATAAATCAGGGATAGTGTTCATTCCAAACAAGAGGGATAGAAATCAGGGATAGTGTTCATTCCGAACGGGAGGGCTATAAATCAGGGAGAGTGTTCAGTCCGAACGGGAGAGATATAAATCAGCGATAGTGTTCAATCAGAACGGGATGGATATAAATCAGGGATAGTGTTCAATCAGAACGGGAGGGGTATAAATCAGGGATAGTGTTCAATCTGAACAGGAGGGATATAAATCAGGGATAGTGTCTAATCCGAACAGGAGGGATATAAATCAGGGATAGTGTTCAGTCCGAACGGGAGGGGTATAAATCAGGGATAGTGTTCAGTCCGAACGGGAGGGGTATAAATCAGGGATAGTGTTCAGTCCGAACGGGAGGGGTATAAATCAGGGAGAGTGTTCAGTCCGAACGGGAGGGATATAAATCAGGGATAGTGTTCAGTCCGAACAGGAGGGATATAAATCAGGGATTCTGTTCAATCTGAACAGGGGGGTTTTAAATCAGGGATAGTGTTCAGTCCGAACGGGAGGGGTATAAATCAGGGATAGTGTTCAGTCCGAACGGGAGGGGTATAAATCAGGGAGAGTGTTCAGTCCGAACGGGAGGGATATAAATCAGGGATAGTGTTCAGTCCGAACAGGAGGGATATAAATCAGGGATAGTGTTCAATCCGAACGGGAGGAATATAAATCATGGATAGTGTCTAATCCAAAAGGGAGGGATATAAATCAGGGATAGTGTTCAATCTGAACAGGAGGGATATAAATCAGGGATAGTGTTCAATCCGAACGGGAGGAATATAAATCATGGTTGGGGCCTAATCCAAAAGGGAGGGATATAAATCAGGGATAGTGTTCAATCCGAACTGGAGGGATATAAATCAGGGATAGTGCTCAATCTGAACAGGAGGAATATAAATCATGGATAGTGTTCAATCCGAGCAGGAGGGATATAAATCAGGGCTAGTGTCCAATCCGAATGGGAGTGATATAAATCAGCGATAGTGTTTAATCTGAGCAGGAGGGATATAAATCAGGGATAGTGTTTAATCCGAACAGGAGGGATATAAATCAGGGATAGTGTTCAATCCGAACGGGAGGGATATAAATCAGGGATAGTGTTCAATCCGAACAGGAGTGATATAAATCAGGGCTAGTGTTCAATCCGAATGGGAGTGATATAAATCAGGGATAGTGTTCATCCTGAACGGGAGGGATATAAATCAGCGATAGTGTTTAATCCGAACAGGAGGGATATAAATCAGGGATAGTATTCAATCCGAACAGGAATGATATAAATCAGGGATAGTGTTGAATCTGAACAGGAGCGATATAAATCAGGGATAGTGTCTAATCCGAAAGGGAGGGATATAAATCAGGGATAGTGTTCAATCCAGACAGGAGGGATATAAATCAGGGATAGTGTTTAATCAGAACAGGAGGGATATAAAGCAGGGATAGTGTTCAATCCGAATGGGAGGGATATAAATCTGGGAAAGTGTTCATCCTGAACGGGAGGGATATAAATCAGGGATAGTGTTCAATCCAAACAGGAGGGATATAAATCAGGGATAGTGTTCAATCCAAACAGGAGGGATATAAATCAGGGATAGTGTTCAATCCGAACAGGAGGGATATAAATCAGGGATAGTGTTCAATCCGAGCAGGAGGGATATAAATCAGGGATAGTGTTCATCCGGAACAGGAGGGATATAAATCAGGAATAGTGTTCAATCCGAACAGGAGGGATATAAATCAGGGAGAGTGTTAATCCTGAACGGGAGGGATTTAAATCAGGGATAGTGTTTAATCTGAACAGTAGGGATATAAATCAGGGATAGTGTTCAATCCGAATAGGAGGAATATAAATCAGGATTGTGTTCAATCCGAACAGGAGGGATATAAATCTGGGTCGAGTTCAATCTGAACGGAAGGGGATAGTGTTCAATCTGAACGGGTGGGAAATATACCAGGGATAGTGTTGAATCTGAACGGAAGGGATATAATTTAGGAATACTGTTCAATCCGAACGGGAGGCATATAAATCATGGATAGTGTTCAATCAGCACGGGAGGGATATAAATCAGGGATAGTGTTCAATCCAGACAGGAGGGATATAAATCAGGGATAGTGTTTAATCAGAACAGGAGGGATATAAAGCAGGGATAGTGTTCAATCCGAGCAGGAGTGATATAAATCAGGAATAGTGTTCAATCCGAATGGGAGGGATATAAATCTGGGAATGTGTTCATCCTGAACGGGAGGGATATAAATCAGGGATAGTCTTGAATCTGAACAGGAGGGATATAAATCAGGAATAGTGTTCAATTCGGAACAGGAGGGATATAAATCAGGGATAGTGTTCCATCTGAACGGGAGGGATATAAATCATGGATAGTGTTCAATCAGCACGGGAGGGATATAAATCAGGGATAGTGTTCAATCTGAACAGGAGGGATATAAATCAGGGATAGTGTTCAATCTGAACAGGCCGGATATAAATCAGGGATAGTTTTCAATCCGAACAGGAGGGATATAAATCAGGGTTAATGTTCAATCCGAACAGGAGGGATATAAATCAGGGATAGTGTTCAATCCGAACAGGAGGGAGATAAATCAGGGATCGTGTTCAATCCGAACGGGATGGATATAAATCACGGATAGTGTTCAATCTGAACAGGAGGGATATAAATCAGGGATAGTGAAATAAATCAGGGATAGTGTCCAATCTGAACAGCAGGGAGATAAATCAGGGATAGCGTTCAATCCGGACGGGAGGGAAATAAATCAGGGAGAGTGTTCAATCTGAACAGGAGGGATATAAATCTGGGACAGTGTTCATGCTGAACGGGAGGGATATAAATCAGGGATAGTGTTCATGCTGAACAGGATGGATATGCATCAGGGATAGTTTTCAATCCGAACAGGAGGGATATAAATCAGGGATAGTGTTCAATCTGAACAGGAGCGATATAAATCAGGGATAGTTTTCAATCTGAACGGGAGTGATATAAATCAGGGATAGTTTTCAATCTGAACCGGAGGGACATAAATCAGGGATAGTGTTCAATCCGAACAGGATGGATATAAATCAGGGATAGTGTTCAATCCAAACGGGAGGGATATAAATCAGGGATAGTTTTCAATCCGATCAGGATTGACGGATATAAACCAGCAATAGTGCTCAATCCGAACAGGATTGATATAAATCAGGGACAGTGTTCATGGTGAACAGGTGGGATATGAATCAGGGATAGTGTTCAATCCGAACGGGATGGATATAAATCAGGGATAGTGTTCAATCCGAACGGGATGGATATAAATCAGGGATAGTGTTCAATCTGAATGGGTGGGATATAAATCTGGGATAGTGTTCAATCCGAACATGAGGGATATAAATCAGGGATAGTATTCAATCCGAACAGGAATGATATAAATCAGGGATAGTGTTGAATCTGAACAGGAGGGATATAAATCAGGGATAGTGTCTAATCCGAAAGGGAGGGATATAAATCAGGGATAGTGTTCAATCCAGACAGGAGGGATATAAATCAGGGATAGTGTTTAATCAGAACAGGAGGGATATAAAGCAGGGATAGTGTTCAATCCGAGCAGGAGGGATATAAATCAGGGATAGTGTTCAATCCGAATGGGAGGGATATAAATCTGGGAAAGTGTTCATCCTGAACGGGAGGGATATAAATCAGGGATAGTGTTCAATCCAAACAGGAGGGATATAAATCAGGGATAGTGTTCAATCCAAACAGGAGGAATATAAATCAGGGATAGTGTTCAATCCGAGCAGGAGGGATATAAATCAGGGATAGTGTTCAATCCGAATGGGAGGGATATAAATCTGGGAAAGTGTTCATCCTGAACGGGAGGGATATAAATCAGGGATAGTGTTCAATCCAAACAGGAGGGATATAAATCAGGGATAGTGTTCAATCCGAACGGCAGGGGGTATAAATCAGGGATAGTGTTCAATCCGAGCAGGAGGGATTTAAATCAGGGATAGTGTTCAATCCAGACAGGAGGGATATAAATCAGGGATAGTGTTCAATCCGAGCAGGAGGGATATAAATCAGGGATAGTGTTCATCCGGAACAGGAGGGATATAAATCAGGAATAGTGTTCAATCCGAACAGGAGGGATATAAATTAGGGAGAGTGTTCATCCTGAACGCGTGGGATGTAAATCATGGATAGTGTTAATCCTGAACGGGAGGGATTTAAATCAGGGATAGTGTTTAATCTGAACAGTAGGGATATAAATCAGGGATAGTGTTCAATCCGAATAGGAGGAATATAAATCAGGATTGTGTTCAATCCGAACAGGAGGGATATAAATCTGGGTCGAGTTCAATCTGAACGGAAGGGGATAGTGTTCAATCTGAACGGGTGGGAAATATACCAGGGATAGTGTTGAATCTGAACGGAAGGGATTTAATTTAGGAATAGTGTTCAATCCGAACGGGAGGGATATAAATCAGGGATAGTGTTCAATCCAGACAGGAGGGATATAAATCAGGGATAGTGTTTAATCAGAACAGGAGAGATATAAAGCAGGGATAGTGTTCAATCCGAGCAGGAGTGATATAAATCAGGAATAGTGTTCAATCCGAATGGGAGGGATATAAATCTGGGAATGTGTTCATCCTGAACGGGAGGGATATAAATCAGGGATAGTCTTGAATCTGAACAGGAGGGATATAAATCAGGAATAGTGTTCACTTCGGAACAGGAGGGATATAAATCAGGGATAGTGTTCCATCTGAACGGGAGGGATATAAATCATGGATAGTGTTCAATCTGAACAGGAGGGATATAAATCAGGGATAGTGTTCAATCTGAACAGGCCGGATATAAATCAGGGATAGTTTTCAATCCGAACAGGAGGGATATAAATCAGGGTTAATGTTCAATCCGAACAGGAGGGATATAAATCAGGGATAGTGTTCAATCCAAACAGGAGGGAGATAAATCAGGGATCGTGTTCAATCCGAACGGGATGGATATAAATCACGGATAGTGTTCAATCTGAACAGGAGGGATATAAATCAGGGATAGTGAAATAAATCAGGGATAGTGTCCTATCTGAACAGCAGGGAGATAAATCAGGGATAGCGTTCAATCCGGAGGGGAGGAATATAAATCAGGGATAATGTTCAATCCAGACAGGAGGGATATAAATCAGGGATAGTGTTTAATCAGAACAGGAGGGATATAAAGCAGGGATAGTGTTCAATCCGAGCAGGAGGGATATAAATCAGGGATAGTGTTCAATCCGAATGGGAGGGATATAAATCTGGGAAAGTGTTCATCCTGAACGGGAGGGATATAAATCAGGGATAGTGTTCAATCCAAACAGGAGGGATATAAATCAGGGATAGTGTTCAATCCAAATAGGAGGGATATAAATCAGGGATAGTGTTCAATCCGAGCAGGAGGGATATAAATCAGGGATAGTGTTCAATCCGAACGGGAGGGATATAAATCAGGGATAGTGTTCAATCCGAGCAGGAGGGATTTAAATCAGGGATAGTGTTCAATCCAGACAGGAGGGATATAAATCAGGGATAGTGTTCAATCCGAGCAGGAGGGATATAAATCAGGGATAGTGTTCATCCGGAACAGGAGGGATATAAATCAGGAATAGTGTTCAATCCGAACAGGAGGGATATAAATTAGGGAGAGTGTTCATCCTGAACGCGAGGGATGTAAATCATGGATAGTGTTAATCCTGAACGGGAGGGATTTAAATCAGGGATAGTGTTTAATCTGAACAGTAGGGATATAAATCAGGGATAGTGTTCAATCCGAATAGGAGGAATATAAATCAGGATTGTGTTCAATCCGAACAGGAGGGATATAAATCTGGGTCGAGTTCAATCTGAACGGAAGGGGATAGTGTTCAATCTGAACGGGTGGGAAATATACCAGGGATAGTGTTGAATCTGAACGGAAGGGATTTAATTTAGGAATAGTGTTCAATCCGAACGGGAGGCATATAAATCATGGATAGTGTTCAATCAGCACGGGAGGGATATAAATCAGGGATAGTGTTCAATCCAGACAGGAGGGATATAAATCAGGGATAGTGTTTAATCAGAACAGGAGAGATATAAAGCAGGGATAGTGTTCAATCCGAGCAGGAGTGATATAAATCAGGAATAGTGTTCAATCCGAATGGGAGGGATATAAATCTGGGAATGTGTTCATCCTGAACGGGAGGGATATAAATCAGGGATAGCCTTGAATCTGAACAGGAGGGATATAAATCAGGAATAGTGTTCAATTCGGAACAGGAGGGATATAAATCAGGGATAGTGTTCCATCTGAACGGGAGGGATATAAATCATGGATAGTGTTCAATCTGAACAGGAGGGATATAAATCAGGGATAGTGTTCAATCTGAACAGGCCGGATATAAATCAGGGATAGTTTTCAATCCGAACAGGAGGGATATAAATCAGGGTTAATGTTCAATCCGAACAGGAGGGATATAAATCAGGGATAGTGTTCAATCCGAACAGGAGGGAGATAAATCAGGGATCGTGTTCAATCCGAACGGGATGGATATAAATCACGGATAGTGTTCAATCTGAACAGGAGGGATATAAATCAGGGATAGTGAAATAAATCAGGGATAGTGTCCAATCTGAACAGCAGGGAGATAAATCAGGGATAGCGTTCAATCCGGACGGGAGGGATATAAATCAGGGATAGTGTTCAATCTGAACAGGAGGGATATAAATCTGGGACAGTGTTCATGCTGAACGGGAGGGATATAAATCAGGGATAGTGTTCATGCTGAACAGGATGGATATGCATCAGGGATAGTTTTCAATCCGAACAGGAGGGATATAAATCAGGGATAGTGTTCAATCTGAACAGGAGCGATATAAATCAGGGATAGTGTTCAATCAGAACGGGAGGTATATAAATCAGGGATAGTTTTCAATCCAAACGGGAGGGATATAAATCAGGGATAGTTTTCAATCCGATCAGGATTGACGGATATAAACCAGCAATAGTGCTCAATCCGAACAGGAATGATATAAATCAGGGACAGTGTTCATGGTGAACAGGTGGGATATGAATCAGGGATAGTGTTCAATCCGAACGGGATGGATATAAATCAGGGATAGTGTTCAATCTGAATGGGTGGGATATAAATCTGGGATAGTGTTCAATCCGAACGTGAGGGATATAAATCAGGAATAGTGCTCAATGCGAACAGGAGGGATATAAATCAGGGATAGTGTTCAATCTGAACAGGATGGATATAAATCAGGGAAAGTGATCAATCTGAACAGGAGGGATATAAATCAGGGATAGTGTTCAATCTGAACAGGAGGGATATAAATCAGGGATAGTGTTCAATCTGAACAGGAGGGATATAAATCAGGGATAGTGTTCAATCCGAACAGGGGGGATATAAATCAGGGATAGTGTTCAATCCGAATAGGAGGGATATCAATCAGGGATAGTGTTCAATCCGATCAGGAGGGATATAAATCAGGGATAGTGTTCAATCCGAACAGGAGCAATATAAATCAGGGATAGTGATCAGTCCGAACTGGAGGGATATAAATCAGGGATAGTGATCAATCCGAACAGGAGGGATATAAATCCGGGCTAGTGTTCAATTGGAACAGGAGGGATATAAATCAGGGATAGTGTTCAATCAGAACGGGAGGGATATCAATCAGGGATAGTGTTCAATCTGAACAGAACGGGATATAAATCAGGGATAGTGTTCAATCCGAAAGGAGGGATATAAATCTGGGATAGTGTTCAATGTGTAAAGGAGGGATGTAAATCAGGGATAGTGTTCAATCTGAAAAGGAGGGATATAAATCAGGGATAATGTTCAATCCGAACAGACGGGATATAAATCTGGGATAGTGTTCAATCTGAAAAGGATGGAAATAAATCAGGGATAATGTACAATCTGAAAAGGAGGGATATAAATCAGGGATAATGTACAATCTGAAAAGGAGGGATATAAATCAGGGATAGTGTTCAAACCGAACGGCAGGGATATAAATCAGGGATAGTGTTCAATCTGAACAGGAGGGATATAAATCAGGGATAGTGTTCAATCTGAACAGGAGGGATATAAATCTGGGACAGTGTTCATGCTGAACGGGAGGGATATAAATCAGGGATAGTCTTCAATCCGAACAGGAGGGACAGAAATCAGGGATAGTGTTCATGCTGAACGGGAGGGATATAAATCAGGGATAGTGTTCAATCCGAACGGGAGGGATATAAATCAGGAATAGTGTTCAATCCGAATGGGAGGGATATAAATCTGGGAATGTGTTTATCCTGAACGGGAGGGATATAAATCAGGGATAGCCTTGAATCTGAACAGGAGGGATATAAATCAGGAATAGTGTTCAATTCGGAACAGGAGGGATATAAATCAGGGATAGTGTTCCATCTGAACGGGAGGGATATAAATCATGGATAGTGTTCAATCTGAACAGGAGGGATATAAATCAGGGATAGTGTTCAATCTGAACAGGCCGGATATAAATCAGGGATAGTTTTCAATCCGAACAGGAGGGATATAAATCAGGGTTAATGTTCAATCCGAACAGGAGGGATATAAATCAGGGATAGTGTTCAATCCGAACAGGAGGGAGATAAATCAGGGATCGTGTTCAATCCGAACGGGATGGATATAAATCACGGATAGTGTTCAATCTGAACAGGAGGGATATAAATCAGGGATAGTCTTCAATCCGAACAGGAGGGACAGAAATCAGGGATAGTGTTCATGCTGAACGGGAGGGATATAAATCAGGGATAGTGTTCAATCCGAACGGGAGGGATATATATCAGGGATAGTGTTCAATCCGAACAGGATGGATATGTATCAGGGATAGTTTTCAATCCGAACAGGAGAGATATAAATCAGGGATAGTGTTCAATCTGAACAGGAGCGATATAAATCAGGGATAGTGTTCAATCTGAACGGGAGGGATGTAAATCAGGGATAGTGTTCAATCGGAACAGGAGGGATATAAATCAGGGAGAGTGTTCAATCGGAACAGGATGGATATAAATGAGGGATAGTGTTCAATCAGAACGGGAGGGATATAAATCAGGGATAGTTTTCAATCCAAACGGGAGGGATATAAATCAGGGATAGTTTTCAATCCGAACAGGATTGACGGATATAAACCAGCAATCGTGCTCAATCCGAACAGGATTGATATAAATCAGGGACAGTGTTCATGGTGAACAGGTGGGATATGAATCAGGGATAGTGTTCAATCCGAACAGGAGGGATATAAATCAGGGATAATGTTCAATCCGAACGGGAGGGATATAAATCAGGGATAGTGTTCAAACCGAACGGGAGGGATATAAATCAGGGATAGTGATCAATCCGAACAGGAGGGATATAAATCAGGGATAGTGTTCAATTGGAACAGCAGGGATATAAATCAGGGATAGTGTTCAATCAGAACGGGAGGGATATAATTCAGGGATAGTGTTCAATCCGAAAGGAGGGATATAAATCTGGGATAGTGTTCAATTTGAACAGGAGGGATATAAATCAGGGATAGTGTTCAATCCGAAAGGAGGGATATAAATCTGGGATAGTGTTCAATCTCAAAGGAGGGATATAAATCTGGGACAGTGTTCAATGTGTAAAGGAGGGATGTAAATCAGGGATAGTGTTCAAACCGAACGGGAGGGATATAAATCAGGGATCGTGTTCAATCCGAACAGGAGGGATATAAATCAGGGATAGTGTTCAATCTGAACAGGAGGGATATAAATCAGGGATAGTGTTCAATCTGAACAGGAGGGACATAAATCAGGGATAGTTTTCAATCTGAACGGGAGGGATATAAATCAGGGATAGTGTTCATTCTGAATGGGATGGATATAAATCAGGGATAGTGTTCAATCTGAACAGGAGGGATATAAATCAGGGATAGTCTTCAATCCGAACAGGAGGGATATAAATCAGGGATAGTGTTCAATCCGAATAGGAGGGATATAAATCAGGGATAGTGTTCAATCCGAACGGGAGGGATATAAATCAGGGATAGTGTTCAAGCCGAACGGGAGGGCTATAAATCAGGGATAGTGTTCAATCCGAATAGGAGGGATATAAATCAGGCATAGTGTTCAATCCGAACGGGAGGGATATAAATCAGGGATAGTGATCAATCCGAACTGGAGTGATATAAATCAGGGATAGTGATCAATCCGAACAGGAGGGATATAAATCAGGGATAGTGATCAATCCGAACAGGAGGGATATAAATCAGGGATAGTGTTCAATCAGAACGGGAGTGATATGAATCATGGATAGTGTAAATCCTGAACGGGAGGGATTTAAATCAGGGATAGTGTTTAATCTGAACAGTAGGGATATAAATCAGGGATAGTGTTCAATCCGAATAGGAGGAATATAAATCAGGATTGTGTTCAATCAGAACAGGAGGGATATAAATCAGGGATAGTCTTCAATCCGAACAGGAGGGACAGAAATCAGGCATAGTGTTCAATCTGAACGGGAGGGATGTAAATCAGGGATAGTGTTCAATCGGAACAGGAGGGATATAAATCAGGGATAGTTTTCAATCTGAACGGAAGTGATATAAATCAGGGATAGTGTTCAATCTGAACAGGAGGGATATAAATCTGGGACAGTGTTCATGCTGAACGGGAGGGATATAAATCAGGGATAGTGTTCAATCCGAACGGGAGGGATATAAATCAGGGATAGTGATCAATCTGAACGAGAGTGATATAAATCAGGGATAGTGTTCAATCTGAACAGGAGGGATATAAATCAGGGATAGTGTCTAATCCGAACAGGAGGGATATAAATCAGGGATAGTTTTCAATCCAAACGGGAGGGATATAAATCAGGGATAGTTTTCAATCCGATCAGGATTGACGGATATAAACCAGCAATAGTGCTCAATCCGAACAGGATTGATATAAATCAGGGACAGTGTTCATGGTGAACAGGTGGGATATGAATCAGGGATAGTGTTCAATCCGAACGGGATGGATATAAATCAGGGATAGTGTTCAATCCGAACGGGATGGATATAAATCAGGGATAGTGTTCAATCTGAATGGGAGGGATATAAATCAGGGACAGTGTTCAATCTTAACAGGATGGATATAAATCAGGGATAGTGTTCAATCTTAACAGGATGGATATAAATCAGGGATAGTGTTCAATCCGAATAGGTGGGATATAAATCAGGGATAGTGTTCAATCCGTTCAGGAGGGATATAAATCAGGGATAGTGTTCAATCCGAACAGGAGGGATATAAATCAGGGATAGTGTTCAATCCGAACGGGAGGGATATAAATCAGGGATAGTGTTCAATCCGAACAGGAGGGATATAAATCAGGGATAGTGTTCAATCAGAACGGGAGTGATATGAATCAGGGATAGTGTTCAAACCGAACTGGAGGGATATAAATCAGGGATAGTGTTCAATCTGAACAGGAGGGATATAAATCAGGGATAGTGTTCAATCTGAACAGGAGGGATATAAATCAGGGATAGTGTTCAAACCGAACTGGAGGGATATAAATCAGGGATAGTGTTCAATCTGAACAGGAGGGATATAAATCAGGGATAGTTTTCAATCTGAACGGGATGGATATAAATCAGGGATAGTGTTCAATCTGAACAGGAGGGATATAAATCTGGGACAGTGTTCATGCTGAATGGGAGGGATATAAATCAGGGATAGTGTTCAATCCGAACGGGAGGGATATAAATCAGGGATAGTCTTCAATCCGAACAGGAGGGACAGAAATCAGGGATAGTGTTCATGCTGAACAGGAGGGATATAAATCAGGGATAGTGTTCAATCTGAACGGGAGGGATGTAAATCAGGGATAGTGTTCAATCCGAACAGGATGGATATGCATCAGGGATAGTTTTCAATCCGAACAGGAGAGACATAAATCAGGGATAGTGTTCAATCTGAACAGGAGCGATATAAATCAGGGATAGTGTTCAATCTGAACGGGAGAGATGTAAATCAGGGATAGTGTTCAATCGGAACAGGAGGGATATAAATCAGGGACGGTGTTCAATCGGAACAGGAGGGATATAAATCAGGGATAGTTTTCAATCTGAACGGGAGTGATATAAATCAGGGATAGTGTTCAATCTGAACAGGAGGGATATAAATCTGGGATAGTGTTCAATCCGAACGGGAGGGACATAAATCAGGGATAGTGTTCAATCCGAACAGGAGGGATATAAATCAGGGATAGTGTTCAATCTGAACAGGAGGGATATAAATCAGGGACAGTGTTCATGCTGAACGGGAGGGATATAAATCAGGGATAGTGTTCAATCTGAACAGGAGGGATATAAATCTGGGATAGTGTTCAATCCGAACGGGAGGGATATAAATCAGGGATAGTGTTCAATCCGAACAGGGGGGATATAAATCAGGGATAGTGTTCAATCTGAACAGGAGGGATATAAATCAGGGACAGTGTTCATGCTGAACGGGAGGGATATAAATCAGGGATAGTGTTCAATCTGAACGGGAGTGATATAAATCAGGGATAGTGTTCAATCTGAACAGGAGGGATATAAATCAGGGATAGTGTCTAATCCGAACAGGAGGGATATAAATCAGGGATAGTTTTCAATCCAAACGGGAGGGATATAAATCAGGGATAGTTTTCAATCCGATCAGGATTGACGGATATAAACCAGCAATAGTGCTCAATCCGAACAGGATTGATATAAATCAGGGAGTGTGTTCATGGTGAACAGGTGGGATATGAATCAGGGATAGTCTTCAATCCGAACGGAATGGATATAAATCAGGGATAGTGTTCAATCCGAACGGGATGGATATAAATCAGGGATAGTGTTCAATCTGAACGGGAGGGATATAAATCAGGGACAGTGTTCAATCTTAACAGGATGGATATAAATCAGGGATGGTGTTCAATCTTAACAGGATGGATATAAATCAGGGATAGTGTTCAATCTTAACAGGATGGATATAAATCAGGGATAGTGTTCAATCTGAACAGGAGGGATATAAATCAGGGATAGTGTTCAATCCGAATAGGAGGGATATAAATCAGGGATAGTGTTCAATCCGTTCAGGAGGGATATAAATCAGGGATAGTGTTCAATCCGAACAGGAGGGATATAAATCAGGGATAGTGTTCAATCCGAACGGGAGGGATATAAATCAGGGATAGTGATCAATCCGAACAGGAGGGATATAAATCAGGGATAGTGTTCAATTGGAACAGCAAGCAGAAAATCAGGGATAGTGTTCAATCAGAACGGGAGGGATATAAATCAGGGATAGTGTTCAATCCGAACGGGATGGATATCAATCAGGGATAGTAGTCAATCCGAACGGGATGGATATAAATCTGGGATAGTGTTCAATCTGAACAGGAGGGATATAAATCAGGGATAGTGTTCAATCCAAAAGGAGGGATATAAATCTGGGATAGTGTTCAATCTGAACAGGAGGGATATAAATCAGGGATAGTGTTCAATCCGAAAGGAGGGATATAAATCTGGGATAGTGTTCAATCTCAAAGGAGGGATATAAATCTGGGACAGTGTTCAATGTGTAAAGGAGGGATGTAAATCAGGGATAGTGTTCAATCTGAAAAGGAGGGATATAAATCAGGGATAGTGTTCAATCCGAACAGACGGGATATAAATCAGGGACAGTGTTCAATCTGAAAAGGAGGGTTATAAATCAGGGATAATGTACAATCTGAAAAGGAGGGATATAAATCAGGGATAGTGTTCAATGTGAACAGGAGGGATATAAATCAGGGATAGTGTTCAATCCGAACAGGAGAGATATAAATCAGGGATAGTGTTCACTCTGAACAGGAGGAATATAAATCAGGGATAGTTTTCAATCTGAACGGGAGGGGTATAAATCAGGGATAGTGTTCAATCTAAACGGGAGGGATATAAATCAGGAATAGTGTTCAATCTGAACAGGAGCGATATAAATCAGGGATAGTGTTCAATCCGTTCAGGAGGGATATAAATCAGGGATAGTGTTCAATCTGAACGGGAGTGATATAAATCAGGGATAGTGTTCAATCGGAACAGGAGGGATATAAATCAGGGATAGTTTTCAATCTGAACGGGAGTGATATAAATCAGGGATAGTGTTCAATCGGAACAGGAGGGATATAAATCAGGGATAGTGTTCAATCGGAACAGGAGGGATATAAATCAGGGATAGTTTTCAATCTGAACGGGAGTGATATAAATCAGGGATAGTGTTCAATCGGAACAGGAGGGATATAAATCAGGGATAGTGTTCAATCGGAACAGGAGGGATATAAATCAGGGATAGTTTTCAATCTGAACGGGAGTGATATAAATCAGGGATAGTGTTCAATCCGAACGGGAGGGATATAAATCAGGGATAGTGTTCAATCCGAACGGGATGGATATAAATCAGGGATAGTGTTCAATCCGATCAGGATTGACGGATATAAACCAGCAATAGTGCTCAATCCAAACAAGATTGATATAAATCAGGGACAGTGTTCATGGTGAACAGGTGGGATATGAATCAGGGATAGTGTTCAATCCGAACGGGATGGATATAAATCAGGGATAGTGTTCAATCTGAACGGGAGGGATGTAAATCAGGAACAGTGTTCACGATGAACAGGAGGAATATAAATCGGGGAGAGCGTACAATCCGAACGGTACGGATATAAATCAGGGATAGTGTTCAATCCGAACGTGAGGGATACAAATCAGGAATAGTGTTCAATCTGAACAGGAGGGATATAAATCAGGGAAAGTGATCAATCTGAACAGGAGGGATATAAATCAGGGATAGTGTCCAATCCGAACAGCGGGGATATAAATCAGGGATAGCATTCAATCCGAATAGGAGGGATATAAATCAGGGATAGTGTTCAATCCGAACGGGAGGGATATAAATCAGGGATAGTGTTCAATCCGAACAGGATGGATATGCATCAGGGATAGTTTTCAATCCGAACAGGAGAGATATAAATCAGGGATAGTGTTCAATCTGAACAGGAGCGATATAAATCAGGGATAGTGTTCAATCTGAACGGGAGGGATGTAAATCAGGGATAGTGTTCAATCGGAACAGGAGGGATATAAATCAGGGAGAGTGTTCAATCGGAACAGGATGGATATAAATCAGGGATAGTGTTCAATCAGAATGGGAGGGATATAAATCAGGGATAGTTTTCAATCCAAACGGGAGGGATATAAATCAGGGATAGTTTTCAATCCGAACAGGATTGACGGATATAAACCAGCAATCGTGCTCAATCCGAACAGGATTGATATAAATCAGGGACAGTGTTCATGGTGAACAGGTGGGATATGAATCAGGGATAGTGTTCAATCCGAACAGGAGGGATATAAATCAGGGATAGTGTTCAATCCGAACGGGAGGGATATAAATCAGGGATAGTGTTCAAACCGAACGGGAGGGATATAAATCAGGGATAGTGATCAATCCGAACAGGAGGGATATAAATCAGGGATAGTGTTCAATTGGAACAGCAGGGATATAAATCAGGGATAGTGTTCAATCAGAACGGGAGGGATGTAAATCAGGGATAGTGTTCAAACCGAATGGGAGGGATATAAATCAGGGATCGTGTTCAATCCGAACAGGAGAGATATAAATCAGGGATAGTGTTCAATCTGAACAGGAGGGATATAAGTCAGGGATAGTGTTCATTCTGAATGGGATGGATATAAATCAGGGATAGTGTTCAATCTGAACAGGAGGGATATAAATCAGGGATAGTCTTCAATCTGAACAGGAGGGATATAAATCAGGGATAGTGTTCAATCCGAACGGGAGGGATATAAATCAGGGATAGTCTTCAATCCGAACAGGAGGGATATAAATCAGGGATAGTGTTCAATCCGAATAGGAGGGATATAAATCAGGGATAGTGTTCAATCCAAACGGGAGGGATATAAATCAGGGATAGTGATCAATCCGAACTGGAGTGATATAAATCAGGGATAGTGATCAATCCGAACAGGAGGGATATAAATCAGGGATAGTGATCAATCCGAATAGGAGGGATATAAATCAGGGATAGTGTTCAATCAGAACGGGAGTGATATGAATCATGGATAGTGTTAATCCTGAACAGGAGGGATTTAAATCAGGGATAGTGTTTAATCTGAACAGTAGGGATATAAATCAGGGATAGTGTTCAATTGGAACAGCAAGCATAAAATCAGGGATAGTGTTCAATCAGAACAGGAGGGAAATAAATCAGGGATAGTGTTCAATCTGAACAGGAGGGATATAAATCAGGGATAGTGTTCAATCAGAACGGGAGTGATATGAATCAGGGATAGTGTTCAAACCGAACTGGAGGGATATAAATCAGGGATAGTGTTCAATCTGAACAGGAGGGATATAAATCAGGGATAGTGTCTAAACCGAACAGGAGGGATATAAATCAGGGATAGTGTTCAATCTGAACAGGAGGGATATAAATCAGGGATAGTGTTCAATCTGAACAGGAGGGATATAAATCAGGGATAGTGTTCAAACCGAACTGGAGGGATATAAATCAGGGATAGTGTTCAATCTGAACAGGAGGGATATAAATCAGGGATAGTTTTCAATCTGAACGGGATGGATATAAATCAGGGATAGTGTTCAATCTGAACAGGAGGGATATAAATCTGGGACAGTGTTCATGCTGAACGGGAGGGATATAAATCAGGGATAGTGTTCAATCCGAACGGGAGGGATATAAATCAGGGATAGTCTTCAATCCGAACAGGAGGGACAGAAATCAGGGATAGTGTTCATGCTGAACAGGAGGGATATAAATCAGGGATAGTGTTCAATCTGAACGGGAGGGATGTAAATCAGGGATAGTGTTCAATCCGAACAGGATGGATATGCATCAGGGATAGTTTTCAATCCGAACAGGAGAGATATAAATTAGGGATAGTGTTCAATCTGAACAGGAGCGACATAAATCAGGGATAGTTTTCAATCTGAACGGGAGGAATGTAAATCAGGGATAGTGTTCAATCGGAACAGGAGGGATATAAATCAGGGACAGTGTTCAATCGGAACAGGAGGGATATAAATCAGGGATAGTTTTCAATCTGAACGGGAGTGATATAAATCAGGGATAGTGTTCAATCTGAACAGGAGGGATATAAATCTGGGACAGTGTTCATGCTGAACGGGAGGAATATAAATCAGGGATAGTGTTCAAACCGAACGGGAGGGATATAAATCAGGGATAGTGTTCAATCTGAACAGGAGAGATATAAATCAGGGATAGTTTTCAATCTGAACAGGAGGGATAGAAATCAGGGATAGTAGTCAATCCGAACGGGATGGATATCAATCAGGGATAGTAGTCAATCCGAACGGGATGGATATAAATCTGGGATAGTGTTCAATCTGAACAGGAGGGATATAAATCAGGGATAGTGTTCAATCCAAAAGGAGGGATATAAATCTGGGATAGTGTTCAATCTGAACAGGAGGGATATAAATCAGGGATAGTGTTCAATCCGAAAGGAGGGATATAAATCTGGGATAGTGTTCAATCTCAAAGGAGGGATATAAATCTGGGACAGTGTTCAATGTGTAAAGGAGGGATGTAAATCAGGGATAGTGTTCAATCTGAAAAGGAGGGATATAAATCAGGGATAGTGTTCAATCCGAACAGACGGGATATAAATCAGGGACAGTGTTCAATCTGAAAAGGAGGGTTATAAATCAGGGATAATGTACAATCTGAAAAGGAGGGATATAAATCAGGGATAGTGTTCAATGTGAACAGGAGGGATATAAATCAGGGATAGTGTTCAATCCGAACAGGAGAGATATAAATCAGGGATAGTGTTCACTCTGAACAGGAGGAATATAAATCAGGGATAGTTTTCAATCTGAACGGGAGGGGTATAAATCAGGAATAGTGTTCAATCTGAACAGGAGGGAAACAAATCAGGGATAGTGTTCAATCTGAACAGGAGGGATATAAATCAGGGATAGTTTTCAATCTGAACGGGAGGGATATAAATCAGGGATAGTGTTCAATCCGTTCAGGAGGGATATAAATCAGGGATAGTGTTCAATCTAAACGGGAGGTGTATAAATCAGGGATAGTGTTCAATCTGAATGGGAGGGAGATAGATCAGGGATAGTGTTCAATCGGAACAGGAGGGATTTAAATCAGGGATAGTTTTCAATCTGAACGGGAGTGATATAAATCAGGGATAGTGTTCAATCCGAACGGGAGGGATATAAATCAGGGATAGTGTTCAATCCGAACGGGAGGGATATAAATCAGGGATAGTGTTCAATCCGATCAGGATTGACGGATATAAACCAGCAATAGTGCTCAATCCAAACAAGATTGATATAAATCAGGGACAGTGTTCATGGTGAACAGGTGGGATATGAATCAGGGATAGTGTTCAATCCGAACGGGATGGATATAAATCAGGGATAGTGTTCAATCTGAACGGGAGGGATGTAAATCAGGAACAGTGTTCACGATGAACAGGAGGAATATAAATCGGGGAGAGCGTACAATCCGAACGGTACGGATATAAATCAGGGATAGTGTTCAATCCGAACGTGAGGGATATAAATCAGGAATAGTGTTCAATCTGAACAGGAGGGATATAAATCAGGGAAAGTGATCAATCTGAACAGGAGGGATATAAATCAGGGATAGTGTCCAATCCGAACAGGGGGGATATAAATCAGGGATAGCATTCAATCCGAATAGGAGGGATATAAATCAGGGAGAGTGTTCAATCCGAACGGGAGGGATATAAATCAGGGATAGTGTTCAATCCGAACAGGATGGATATGCATCAGGGATAGTTTTCAATCCGAACAGGAGAGATATAAATCAGGGATAGTGTTCAATCTGAACAGGAGCGATATAAATCAGGGATAGTGTTCAATCTGAACGGGAGGGATGTAAATCACGGATAGTGTTCAATCGGAACAGGAGGGATATAAATCAGGGAGAGTGTTCAATCGGAACAGGATGGATATAAATCAGGGATAGTGTTCAATCAGAATGGGAGTGATATAAATCAGGGATAGTTTTCAATCCAAACGGGAGGGATATAAATCAGGGATAGTTTTCAATCCGAACAGGATTGACGGATATAAACCAGCAATCGTGCTCAATCCGAACAGGATTGATATAAATCAGGGACAGTGTTCATGGTGAACAGGTGGGATATGAATCAGGGATAGTGTTCAATCCGAACAGGAGGGATATAAATCAGGGATAGTGTTGAATCCGAACGGGAGGGATATAAATCAGGGATAGTGTTCAAACCGAACGGGAGGGATATAAATCAGGGATAGTGATCAATCCGAACAGGAGGGATATAAATCAGGGATAGTGTTCAATTGGAACAGCAGGGATATAAATCAGGGATAGTGTTCAATCAGAACGGGAGGGATATAAATCAGGGATAGTGTTCAATCCGATAGGAGGGATATAAATCTGGGATAGTGTTCAATTTGAACAGGAGGGATATAAATCAGGGATAGTGTTCAATCCGAAAGGAGGGATATAAATCTGGGATAGTGTTCAATCTCAAAGGAGGGATATAAATCTGGGACAGTGTTCAATGTGTAAAGGAGGGATGTAAATCAGGGATAGTGTTCAATCCGAACAGGAGAGATATAAATCAGGGATAGTGTTCAATCTGAACAGGAGGGATATAAATCAGGGATAGTGTTCATTCTGAATGGGATGGATATAAATCAGGGATAGTGTTCAATCTGAACAGGAGGGATATAAATCAGGGATAGTCTTCAATCTGAACAGGAGGGATATAAATCAGGGATAGTGTTCAATCCGAACGGGAGGGATATAAATCAGGGATAGTCTTCAATTCGAACAGGAGGGATATAAATCAGGGATAGTGTTCAATCCGAATAGGAGGGATATAAATCAGGGATAGTGTTCAATCCGAACGGGAGGGATATAAATCAGGGATAGTGTTCAAACCGAACGGGAGGGCTATAAATCAGGGATAGTGTTCAATCCGAATAGGAGGGATATAAATCAGGGATAGTGTTCAATCCGAACGGGAGGGATATAAATCAGGGATAGTGATCAATCCGAACTGGAGTGATATAAATCAGGGATAGTGATCAATCCGAACAGGAGGGATATAAATCAGGGATAGTGATCAATCCGAATAGGAGGGATATAAATCAGGGATAGTGTTCAATCAGAACGGGAGTGATTTGAATAATGGATAGTGTTAATCCTGAACGGGAGGGATTTAAATCAGGGATAGTGTTTAATCTGAACAGTAGGGATATAAATCAGGGATAGTGTTCAATTGGAACAGCAAGCATAAAATCAGGGATAGTGTTCAATCAGAACAGGAGGGAAATAAATCAGGGATAGTGTTCAATCTGAACAGGAGGGATATAAATCAGGGATAGTGTTCAATCAGAACGGGAGTGATATGAATCAGGGATAGTGTTCAAACCGAACTGGAGGGATATAAATCAGGGATAGTGTTCAATCTGAACAGGAGGGATATAAATCAGGGATAGTGTTCAAACCGAACTGGAGGGATATAAATCAGGGATAGTGTTCAATCTGAACAGGAGGGATATAAATCAGGGATAGTGTTCATGCTGAACGGGAGGGATATAAATCAGGGATCGTGTTCAATCCGAACGGGAGGGATATAAATCAGGGATAGTCTTCAATCCGAACAGGAGGGACAGAAATCAGGGATAGTGTTCATGCTGAACAGGAGGGATATAAATCAGGGATAGTGTTCAATCTGAACGGGAGGGATGTAAATCAGGGATAGTGTTCAATCCGAACAGGATGGATATGCATCAGGGATAGTTTTCAATCCGAACAGGAGAGATATAAATTAGGGATAGTGTTCAATCTGAACAGGAGCGATATAAATCAGGGATAGTGTTCAATCTGAACGGGAGGGATGTAAATCAGGGATAGTGTTCAATCGGAACAGGAGGGATATAAATCAGGGACAGTGTTCAATCGGAACAGGAGGGATATAAATCAGGGATAGTTTTCAATCTGAACGGGAGTGATATAAATCAGGGATAGTGTTCATTCTGAACAGGAGGGATATAAATCTGGGACAGTGTTCATGCTGAACGGGAGGGATATAAATCAGGGATAGTTTTCAATCTGAACGGGAGTGATATAAATCAGGGATAGTGTTCAATCTGAACAGGAGGGATATAAATCAGGGATAGTGTCCAATCCGAACAGGAGGGATATAAATCAGGGATAGTTTTCAATCCAAACGGGAGGGATATAAATCAGGGATAGTTTTCAATCCGATCAGGATTGACGGATATAAACCAGCAATAGTGCTCAATCCGAACAGGATTGATATAAATCAGGGACAGTGTTCATGGTGAACAGGTGGGATATGAATCAGGGATAGTGTTCAATCCGAACGGGATGGATATAAATCAGGGATAGTGTTCAATCCGAACGGGATGGATATAAATCAGGGATGGTGTTCAGTCTTAACAGGATGGATATAAATCAGGGATAGTGTTCAATCTTAACAGGAGGGATATAAATCAGGGATAGTGTTCAATCTTAACAGGAGGGATATAAATCAGGGATAGTGTTCAATCCGAATAGGAGGGATATAAATCAGGGATAGTGTTCAATCCGTTCAGGAGGAATATAAATCAGGGATAGTGTTCAATCCGAACAGGAGGGATATAAATCAGGGATAGTGTTCAATCCGAACGGGAGGGATATAAATCAGGGATAGTGATCAATCCGAACAGGAGGGATATAAATCAGGGATAGTGTTCAATTGGAACAGCAAGCAGAAAATCAGGGATAGTGTTCAATGAGAACGGGAGGGATATAAATCAGGGATAGTGTTCAATCCGAAAGGAGGGATATAAATCTGGGATAGTGTTCAATCTGAACAGGAGGGATATAAATCAGGGATAGTGTTCAATCCGAAAGGAGGGATATAAATCTGGGATAGTGTTCAATCTCAAAGGAGGGATATAAATCTGGGACAGTGTTCAATGTGTAAAGGAGGGATGTAAATCAGGGATAGTGTTCAATCTGAAAAGGAGGGATATAAATCAGGGATAGTGTTCAATCCGAACAGACGGGATATAAATCAGGGACAGTGTTCAATCTGAAAAGGAGGGTTATAAATCAGGGATAATGTGCAATCTGAAAAGGAGGGATATAAATCAGGGATAGTGTTCAATCCGAACAGACGGGATATAAATCAGGGACAGTGTTCAATCTGAAAAGGAGGGTTATAAATCAGGGATAGTGTTCAATGTGAACAGGAGGGATATAAATCAGGGATAGTGTTCAATCCGAACAGGAGAGATATAAATCAGGGATAGTGTTCACTCTGAACAGGAGGAATATAAATCAGGGATAGTTTTCAATCTGAACGGGAGGGGTATAAATCAGGGATAGTGTTCAATCTGAACAGGAGCGATATAAATCAGGGATAGTGTTCAATCCGTTCAGGAGGGATATAAATCAGGGATAGTGTTCAATCTGAACAGGAGGGATATAAATCAGGGATAGTTTTCAATCTGAACGGGAGGGGTATAAATCAGGGATAGTGTTCAATCTAAACGGGAGGGATATAAATCAGGAACAGTGTTCAATCTGAACAGGAGCGATATAAATCAGGGATAGCGTTCAATCTGAACGGGAGGGAGATAAATCAGGGATAGTGTTCTATCTAAACGGGAGGGATATAAATCTGGGATAGTGTTCAATCGGAACAGGAGGGATATAAATCAGGGATAGTTTTCAATCTGAACGGGAGTGATATAAATCAGGGATAGTGTTCAATCTGAACGGGAGGGAGATAAATCAGGGATAGTGTTCAATCGGAACAGGACGGATATAAATCAGGGATAGTTTTCAATCTGAACGGGAGTGATATAAATCAGGGATAGTGTTCAATCCGAACGGGAGGGATATAAATCAGGGATAGTGTTCAATCCGAACGGGAGGGATATAAATCAGGGATAGTGTTCAATCCGATCAGGATTGACGGATATAAACCAGCAATAGTGCTCAATCCAAACAAGATTGATATAAATCAGGGACAGTGTTCATGGTGAACAGGTGGGATATGAATCAGGGATAGTGTTCAATCTGAACGGGATGGATATAAATCAGGGATAGTGTTCAATCCGAACGGGATGGATATAACTCAGGGATAGTGTTCAATCTGAACGGGAGGGATGTAAATCAGGAATAGTGTTCACGATGAACAGGAGGAATATAAATCGGGGAGAGCGTACAATCCGAACGGTACGGATATAAATCAGGGATAGTGTTCAATCCGAACGTGAGGGATATAAATCAGGAATAGTGTTCAATCTGAACAGGAGGGATATAAATCAGGGAAAGTGATCAATCTGAACAGGAGGGATATAAATCAGGGATAGTGTCCAATCCGAACAGGGGGTATATAAATCAGGGATAGCATTCAATCCGAATAGGAGGGATATAAATCAGGGATAGTGTTCAATCCGATCAGGAGGGATATAAATCAGGGATAGTGTTAAATCTGAACGGGAGGGATATAAATCAAGGATAGTGTTCAAACCGAACGGGAGGGATATAAATCAGGGATAGTGTTCAATCTGAACGGGAGGGATGTAAATCAGGGATAGTGTTCAATCCGAACAGGATGGATATGCATCAGGGATAGTTTTCAATCCGAACAGGAGAGATATAAATCAGGGATAGTATTCAATCTGAACAGGAGCGATATAAATCAGGGATAGTGTTCAATCTGAACGGGAGGGATGTAAATCAGGGATAGTGTTCAATCGGAACAGGAGGGATATAAATCAGGGACAGTGTTCAATCGGAACAGGAGGGATATAAATCAGGGATAGTGTTCAATCTGAACAGGAGGGATATAAATCAGGGATAGTGTCTAATCCGAACAGGAGGGATATAAATCAGGGATAGTTTTCAATCTGAACGGGAGTGATATAAATCAGGGATAGTGTTCAATCTGAACAGGAGGGATATAAATCAGGGATAGTGTCTAATCCGAACAGGAGGGATATAAATCAGGGATAGTTTACAATCCAAACGGGAGGGATATAAATCAAGGATAGTTTTCTATCCGATCAGGATTGACGGATATAAACCAGCAATAGTGCTCAATCCGAACAGGATTGATATAAATCAGGGACAGTGTTCATGGTGAACAGGTGGGATATGAATCAGGGATAGTGTTCAATCCGAACGGGATGGATATAAATCAGGGATAGTGTTCAATCCGAACGGGATGGATATAAATCAGGGATAGTGTTCAATCTGAACGGGAGGGATATAAATCAGGGACAGTGTTCAATCTTAACAGGATGGATATAAATCAGGGATAGTGTTCAATCTTAACAGGATGGATATAAATCAGGGATAGTGTTCAATCTTAACAGGATGGATATAAATCAGGGATAGTGTTCAATCTGAACAGGAGGGATATAAATCAGGGATAGTGTTCAATCCGAATAGGAGGGATATAAATCAGGGATAGTGTTCAATCCGTTCAGGAGGGATATAAATCAGGGATAGTGTTCAATCCGAACAGGAGGGATATAAATCAGGGATAGTGTTCAATCCGAACGGGAGGGATATAAATCAGGGATAGTGATCAATCCGAACAGGAGGGATATAAATCAGGGATAGTGTTCAATTGGAACAGCAAGCATAAAATCAGGGATAGTGTTCAATCAGAACGGGAGGGAAATAAATCAGGGATAGTGTTCAATCTGAACAGGAGGGATATAAATCAGGGATAGTGTTCAATCAGAACGGGAGTGATATGAATCAGGGATAGTGTTCAATCCGAACAGGAGAGATATAAATTAGGGATAGTGTTCACTATGAACAGGAGGGATATAAATCAGGGATAGTGTTCAAACCGAACTGGAGGGATATAAATCAGGGATAGTGTTCAATCTGAACAGGAGGGATATAAATCAGGGATAGTTTTCAATCTGAACGGGATGGATATAAATCAGGGATAGTGTTCAATCTGAATATGAGGGATATAAATCTGGGACAGTGTTCATGCTGAACGGGAGGGATATAAATCAGGGATAGTGTTCAATCCGAACGGGAGGGATATAAATCAGGGATAGTGTTCAATCCGAACAGGAGGGACAGAAATCAGGGATAGTGTTCATGCTGAACGGGAGGGATATAAATCAGGGATAGTGTTCAATCTGAACGGGAGGGATGTAAATCAGGGATAGTGTTCAATCCGAACAGGATGGATATGCATCAGGGATAGTTTTCAATCTGAACAGGAGAGATATAAATCAGGGATAGTGTTCAATCTGAACAGGAGCGATATAAATCAGGGATAGTGTTCAATCTGAACGGGAGGGATGTAAATCAGGGATAGTGTTCAATCGGAACAGGAGGGATATAAATCAGGGACAGTGTTCAATCGGAACAGGAGGGATATAAATCAGGGATAGTTTTCAATCTGAACGGGAGTGATATAAATCAGGGATAGTGTTCAATCTGAACAGGAGGGATATAAATCTGGGACAGTGTTCATGCTGAACGGGAGGGATATAAATCAGGGATAGTTTTCAATCTGAACGGGAGTGATATAAATCAGGGATAGTTTTCAATCCGATCAGGATTGACGGATATAAACCAGCAATAGTGCTCAATCCGAACAGGATTGATATAAATCAGGGACAGTGTTCATGGTGAACAGGTGGGATATGAATCAGGGATAGTGTTCAATCCGAACGGGATGGATATAAATCAGGGATAGTGTTCAATCCGAACGGGATGGATATAAATCAGGGATAGTGTTCAATCTGAACGGGAGGGATATAAATCAGGGACAGTGTTCAATCTTAACAGGATGGATATAAATCAGGGATAGTGTTCAATCTTAACAGGATGGATATAAATCAGGGATAGTGTTCAATCTTAACAGGATGGATATAAATCAGGGATAGTGTTCAATCTTAACAGGAGGGATATAAATCAGGGATAGTGTTCAATCCGAATAGGAGGGATATAAATCAGGGATAGTGTTCAATCCGAATAGGAGGGATATAAATCAGGGATAGTGTTCAATCCGTTCAGGAGGGATATAAATCAGGGATAGTGTTCAATCCGAATAGGAGGGATATAAATCAGGGATAGTGTTCAATCCGAACGGGAGGGATATAAATCAGGGATAGTGATCAATCCGAAGAGGAGGGATATAAATCAGGGATAGTGTTCAATTGGAACAGCAAGCAGAAAATCAGGGATAGTGTTCAATCCGTTCAGGAGGGATATAAATCAGGGATAGTGTTCAATCCGAATAGGAGCGATATAAATCAGGGATAGTGTTCAATCTGAACGGGAGGGATGTAAATCAGGGATAGTGTTCAATCGGAACAGGAGGGATATAAATCAGGGACAGTGTTCAATCGGAACAGGAGGGATATAAATCAGGGATAGTTTTCAATCTGAACAGGAGGGATATAAATCAGGGATAGTGTCTAATCCGAACAGGAGGGATATAAATCAGGGATAGTTTTCAATCCAAACGGGAGGGATATAAATCAGGGATAGTTTTCAATCCGATCAGGATTGACGGATATAAACCAGCAAGAGTGCTCAATCCGAACAGGATTGATATAAATCAGGGACAGTGTTCATGGTGAACAGGTGGGATATGAATCAGGGATAGTGTTCAATCCGAACAGGATGGATATAAATCAGGGATAGTGTTCAGTCCGAACGGGATGGATATAAATCAGGGATAGTGTTCAATCTGAACGGGAGTGATATAAATCAGGGATAGTGTTCAATCTGAACAGGAGGGATATAAATCAGGGATAGTGTCTAATCCGAACAGGAGGGATATAAATCAGGGATAGTTTTCAATCCAAACGGGAGGGATATAAATCAGGGATAGTTTTCAATCCGATCAGGATTGACGGATATAAACCAGCAATAGTGCTCAATCCGAACAGGATTGATATAAATCAGGGACAGTGTTCATGGTGAACAGGTGGGATATGAATCAGGGATAGTGTTCAATCCGAACGGGATGGATATAAATCAGGGATAGTGTTCAGTCCGAACGGGATGGATATAAATCAGGGATAGTGTTCAATCTGAACGGGAGGGATATAAATCAGGGACAGTGTTCAATCTTAACAGGATGGATATAAATCAGGGATGGTGTTCAATCTTAACAGGATCGATATAAATCAGGGATAGTGTTCAATCTTAACAGGATGGATATAAATCAGGGATAGTGTTCAATCTGAACAGGAGGGATATAAATCAGGGATAGTGTTCAATCCGAATAGGAGGGATATAAATCAGGGATAGTGTTCAATCCGTTCAGGAGGGATATAAATCAGGGATAGTGTTCAATCTGAACGGGAGGGATATAAATCAGGGACAGTGTTCAATCTTAACAGGATGGATATAAATCAGGGATAGTGTTCAATCTTAACAGGATCGATATAAATCAGGGATAGTGTTCAATGCGAACAGGAGGGATATAAATCAGGGATAGTGTTCAATCTGAACAGGATGGATATAAATCAGGGATAGTGTTCAATCTTAACAGGATCGATATAAATCAGGAATAGTGCTCAATGCGAACAGGAGGGATATAAATCAGGGATAGTGTTCAATCCGAACGGGAGGGATATAAATCAGGGAAAGTGATCAATCTGAACAGGAGGGATATAAATCAGGGATAGTGTTCAATCTGAACAGGAGGGATATAAATCAGGGATAGTGTTCAATCTGAACAGGGGGGATATAAATCAGGGATAGTGTTCAATCCGAATAGGAGGGATATAAATCAGGGATAGTCATCAATCCGAACAGGAGGGATATAAATCCGGGGTAGTGTTCAATTGGAACAGCAAGCATAAAATCAGGGATAGTGTTCAATCAGAACGGGAGGGATATAAATCAGGGATAGTGTTCAATCCGATCAGGAGGGATATATATCAGGGATAGTGTTCAATCCGAACGGGAGGGATATAAATCAGGGATAGTGATCAATCCGAACAGGAGGGATATAAATCCGGGGTAGTGTTCAATTGGAACAGCAAGCATAAAATCAGGGATAGTGTTCAATCAGAACGGGAGGGATATAAATCAGGGATAGTGTTCAATCCGAATAGGAGGGATATCAATCAGGGATAGTGTTCAATCTGAACAGGAGGGATATAAATCAGGGATAGTGTTCAATCCGAAAGGAGGGATATAAATCTGGGATCGTGTTCAATGTGTAAAGGAGGGATGTAAATCAGGGATAGTGTTCAATCTGAAAAGGAGGGATATAAATCAGGGATAGTGTTCAATCCGAACAGACGGGATATAAATCTGGGATAGTGTTCAATCTGAAAAGGATGGATATAAATCAGGGATAATGTTCAATCTGAAAAGGAGGGATATAAATCAGGGATAATGTACAATCTGAAAAGGAGGGATATAAAACAGGGATAGTGTTCAAACCGAACGGGAGGGATATAAATCAGGGATAGTGTTCAATCTGAACAGGAGAGATATAAATCAGGGATAGTGTTCAATCTGAACCGGAGGGATATAAATCAGGGATAGTGTTCAATCTGAACGGGAGGGATATAAATCAGGGATAGTGTTCAATCTGAACAGGAGGGATATAAATCTGGGACAGTGTTCAATCTGAATGGGAGGGATACAAATCAGGGATAGTGTTCAATCCGAACAGGAGGGATATAAATCAGGGATAATGTTCATGCTGAACAGGAGGGATATAAATCAGGGATAGTCTTCAATCTGAACAGGAGGGATATAAATCTGGGACAGTGTTCATGCTGAACGGGAGGGATATAAATCAGGGATAGTGTTCATGCTGAACGGGAGGGATATAAATCAGGGATAGTCTTCAATCCGAACAGGAGGGACAGAAATCAGGGATAGTGTTCATGCTGAACGGGAGGGATATAAATCAGGGATAGTGTTCAATCTGAACGGGAGGGATATAAATCAGGGATAGTGTTCAATCCGAACAGGATGGATATGCATCAGGGATAGTTTTCAATCCGAACAGGAGAGATATAAATCAGGGATAGTGTTCAATCTGAACAGGAGCGATATAAATCAGGGATAGTGTTCAATCTGAACGGGAGGGATGTAAATCAGGGATAGTGTTCAATCGGAACAGGAGGGATATAAATCAGGGAGAGTGTTCAATCGGAACAGGATGGATATAAATCAGGGATAGTGTTCAATCAGAACGGGAGGGATATAAATCAGGGATAGTTTTCAATCTGAACAGGAGAGATATAAATCAGGGATAGTGTTCAATCTGAACAGGATGGATATGCATCAGGGATAGTTTTCAATCTGAACAGGAGAGATATAAATCAGGGACAGTGTTCATGGTGAACAGGTGGGATATGAATCAGGGATAGTGTTCAATCCGAACGGGATGGATATAAATCAGGGATAGTGTTCAATCTGAACAGGAGAGATATAAATCAGGGATAGTGTTCAATCTGAACAGGATGGATATGCATCAGGGATAGTTTTCAATCTGAACAGGAGAGATATAAATCAGGGATAGTGTTCAATCTGAACAGGAGCGATATAAATCAGGGATAGTGTTCAATCTGAACGGGAGGGATGTAAATCAGGGATAGTGTTCAATCGGAACAGGAGGGATATAAATCAGGGACAGTGTTCAATCGGAACAGGAGGGATATAAATCAGGGATAGTTTTCAATCTGAACGGGAGTGATATAAATCAGGGATAGTGCTCAATCTGAACAGGAGGGATATAAATCTGGGACAGTGTTCATGCTGAACGGGAGGGATATAAATCAGGGATAGTTTTCAATCTGAACGGGAGTGATATAAATCAGGGATAGTGTTCAATCTGAACAGGAGGGATATAAATCAGGGATAGTGTCTAATCCGAACAGGAGGGATATAAATCAGGGATAGTTTTCAATCCAAACAGGAGGGATATAAATCAGGGATAGTTTTCAATCCGATCAGGATTGACGGATATAAACCAGCAATAGTGCTCAATCCGAACAGGATTGATATAAATCAGGGACAGTGTTCATGGTGAACAGGTGGGATATGAATCAGGGATAGTGTTCAATCCGAACAGGATGGATATAAATCAGGGATAGTGTTCAATCCGAACGGGATGGGTATAAATCAGGGATAGTGTTCAATCTGAACGGGAGGGATATAAATCAGGGACAGTGTTCAATCTGAACGGGAGGGATATAAATCAGGGATAGTGTTCAATCTGAACGGGAGGGATGTAAATCAGGGATAGTGTTCAATCGGAACAGGATGGATATAAATCAGGGATAGTTTTCAATCTGAACGGGAGTGATATAAATCAGGGACAGTGTTCAATCTTAACAGGATGGATATAAATCAGGGATAGTGTTCAATCCGAACAGGAGAGATATAAATCAGGGATAGTGTTCAATCTGAACAGGAGCGATATAAATCAGGGATAGTGTTCAATCTGAACGGGAGGGATGTAAATCAGGGATAGTGTTCAATCGGAACAGGAGGGATATAAATCAGGGATAGTGTTCAATCAGAATGGGAGGGATATAAATCAGGGATAGTTTTCAATCCAAACGGGAGCGATATAAATCAGGGATAGTTTTCAATCCGAACAGGATTGACGGATATAAACCAGCAATCGTGCTCAATCCGAACAGGATTGATATAAATCAGGGACAGTGTTCATGGTGAACAGGTGGGATATGAATCAGGGATAGTGTTCAATCCGAACAGGAGGGATATAAATCAGGGATAGTGTTCAATCCGAACGGGAGGGATATAAATCAGGGATAGTGTTCAAACCGAACGGGAGGGATATAAATCAGGGATAGTGATCAATCCGAACAGGATGGATATAAATCAGGGATAGTGTTCAATTGGAACAGCAGGGATATAAATCAGGGATAGTGTTCAATCCGAAAGGAGGGATATAAATCTGGGATAGTGTTAAATTTGAACAGGAGGGATATAAATCAGGGATAGTGTTCAATCCGAAAGGAGGGATATAAATCTGGGATAGTGTTCAATCTCAAAGGAGGGATATAAATCTGGGACAGTGTTCAATGTGTAAAGGAGGGATGTAAATCAGGGATAGTGTTCCAACTTAACAGGAGGGATATAAATCAGGGATCGTGTTCAATCCGAACAGGAGAGATATAAATCAGGGATAGTGTTCAATCTGAACAGGAGGGATATAAATCAGGGATAGTGTTCATTCTGAATGGGATGGATATAAATCAGGGATAGTGTTCAATCTGAACAGGAGGGATATAAATCAGGGATAGTCTTCAATCCGAACAGGAGGGATATAAATCAGGGAAAGTGTTCAATCCGAACGGGAGGGATATAAATCAGGGATAGTCTTCAATCCGAACAGGAGGGATATGCATCAGGGATAGTGTTCAATCCGAATAGGAGGGATATAAATCAGGGATAGTGTTCAATCCGAACGGGAGGGATATAAATCAGGGATAGTGTTCGAACCGAACGGGAGGGCTATAAATCAGGGATAGTGTTCAATCCGAATAGGAGGGATATAAATCAGGCATAGTGTTCAATCCGAACGGGAGGGATATAAATCAGGGATAGTGATCAATCCGAACTGGAGTGATATAAATCAGGGACAGTGATCAATCCGAACAGGAGGGATATAAATCAGGGATAGTGATCAATCCGAATAGGAGGGATATAAATCAGGGATAGTGTTCAATCAGAACGGGAGTGATATGAATCATGGATAGTGTTAATCCTGAACGGGAGGGATTTAAATCAGGGATAGTGTTTAATCTGAACAGTAGGGATATAAATCAGGGATAGTGTTCAATCCGAATAGGAGGAATATAAATCAGGGATAGTGTTCAATCCGAACAGGAGGGATATAAATCAGGGATAGTGTTCAATCCGAACAGGAGGGATATAAATCTGGGTCGAGTTCAATCTGAACGGAAGGGGATAGTGTTCAATCTGAACGGGTGGGAAATATACCAGGGATAGTGTGGAATCTGAACGGAAGGGATATAATTCAGGAATAGTGTTCAATCCGAACGGGAGGCATATAAATCATGGATAGTGTTTAATCAGCACGGGAGGGATATAAATCAGGGATATTGTTCAATCCAGACAGGAGGGATATAAATCAGGGATAGTGTTTAATCAGAACAGGAGGGATATAAAGCAGGGATAGTGTTCAATCCGAGCAGGAGTGATATAAATCAGGAATAGTGTTCAATCCGAATGGGAGGGATATAAATCAGGGAATGTGTTCATCCTGAACGGGAGGGATATAAATCAGGGATAGTCTTGAATCTGAACAGGAGGGATATAAATCAGGGATAGTGTTCATCCGGAACAGAAGGAATATAAATCAGGAATAGTGTTGAAACAGAACAGGAGGGATATAAATCAGGGATAGTGTTCAATCTGAACGGAAGGGATATATACCAGGGATAGTGTTGAATCTGAACGGAAGGGATATAATTCAGCAATAGTGTTCAATTCAGAACGGGAGGGATATAAATCATGGATAGTGTTCAATCTGAGCAGGAGGGATATAAATCAGGGATAGTGTTCAATCCGAACTGGAGGGATATAAATCAGGGATAGTGTTCAATCCGAACGGGTGGGATATATACCAGGGATAGTGTTGAATCTGAACGGAAGGGATATAATTCTGCAATAGTGTTCAATTCAGAACGGGAGGGATATAAATCAGGGATAGTGTTCAATCTGAGCAGGAGGGATATAAATCATGGATAGTGTTCAATCTGAGCAGGAGGGATATAAATCAGGGATAGTGTTCAATCCGAACGGGTGGGATATATACCAGGGATAGTGTTGAATCTGAACGGAAGGGATATAATTCAGGAATAGTTTTCAATTCGGAACAGGAGGGATATAAATGAGGGATAGTGTTCCATCTGAACGGGAGGGATATAAATCAGGGATAGTGTTCAATCAGCACGGGAGGGATATAAATCAGGGAGAGTGTTCAATCAGCACGGGAGGGATATAAATCAGGGATAGTGTTCAATCTGAACAGGAGGGATATAAATCAGGGATAGTGTTCAATCTGAACAGGAGGGATATAAATCAGGGATAGTTTTCAATCTGAACGGGAGGGATATAAATCAGGGATAGTGTTCAATCAGCACGGGAGGGATATAAATCAGGGATAGTGTTCAATCTGAACAGGAGGGATATAAATCAGGGATAGTTTTCAATCTGAACGGGAGGGATATAAATCAGGGATAGTGTTCAATCAGCACGGGAGGGATATAAATCAGGGATAGTGTTCAAACCGAACTGGAGGGATATAAATCAGGGATAGTGTTCAATCTGAACAGGAGGGATATAAATCAGGGATAGTTTTCAATCTGAACAGGAGGGATATAAATCAGGGATAGTGTTGAATCTGAACAGGAGGGAGATAAATCAGGGATAGTGTTGAATCTGAACAGGAGGGAGATAAATCAGGGATAGTGTTCAATCCAAACAGGAGGGATATAAATCAGGGATAGTGTTCAATCCGAACAGGAGGGAGATAAATCAGGGATAGTGTTCAATCCGAATGGGATGGATATAAATCACGGATAGTGTTCAATCTGAACAGGAGGGATATAAATCAGGGATAGTGAAATAAATCAGGGATAGTGTCCAATCTGAACAGCAGGGAGATAAATCAGGGATAGCGTTCAATCCGGACGGGAGGGATATAAATCAGGGATAGTGTTCAATCTGAACAGGAGGGATATAAATCTGGGATAGTGTTCATGCTGGACGGGAGGGATATAAATCACGGATAGTGTTCATGCTGAACAGGATGGATATGCATCAGGGATAGTTTTCAATCCGAACAGGAGGGATATAAATCAGGGATAGTGTTCAATCTGAACAGGAGCGATATAAATCAGGGATAGTTTTCAATCTGAACGGGAGGGCTATAAATCAGGGATAGTGTTCAATCCGAATAGGAGGGATATAAATCAGGCATAGTGTTCAATCCGAACGGGAGGGATATAAATCAGGGATAGTGATCAATCCGAACTGGAGTGATATAAATCAGGGACAGTGATCAATCCGAACAGGAGGGATATAAATCAGGGATAGTGATCAATCCGAATAGGAGGGATATAAATCAGGGATAGTGTTCAATCAGAACGGGAGTGATATGAATCATGGATAGTGTTAATCCTGAACGGGAGGGATTTAAATCAGGGATAGTGTTTAATCTGAACAGTAGGGATATAAATCAGGGATAGTGTTCAATCCGAATAGGAGGAATATAAATCAGGGATAGTGTTCAATCCGAACAGGAGGGATATAAATCAGGGATAGTGTTCAATCCGAACAGGAGGGATATAAATCTGGGTCGAGTTCAATCTGAACGGAAGGGGATAGTGTTCAATCTGAACGGGTGGGAAATATACCAGGGATAGTGTGGAATCTGAACGGAAGGGATATAATTCAGGAATAGTGTTCAATCCGAACGGGAGGCATATAAATCATGGATAGTGTTTAATCAGCACGGGAGGGATATAAATCAGGGATATTGTTCAATCCAGACAGGAGGGATATAAATCAGGGATAGTGTTTAATCAGAACAGGAGGGATATAAAGCAGGGATAGTGTTCAATCCGAGCAGGAGTGATATAAATCAGGAATAGTGTTCAATCCGAATGGGAGGGATATAAATCAGGGAATGTGTTCATCCTGAACGGGAGGGATATAAATCAGGGATAGTCTTGAATCTGAACAGGAGGGATATAAATCAGGGATAGTGTTCATCCGGAACAGGAGGGATATAAATCAGGAATAGTGTTGAAACAGAACAGGAGGGATATAAATCAGGGATAGTGTTCAATCTGAACGGAAGGGATATATACCAGGGATAGTGTTGAATCTGAACGGAAGGGATATAATTCAGCAATAGTGTTCAATTCAGAACGGGAGGGATATAAATCATGGATAGTGTTCAATCTGAGCAGGAGGGATATAAATCAGGGATAGTGTTCAATCCGAACTGGAGGGATATAAATCAGGGATAGTGTTCAATCCGAACGGGTGGGATATATACCAGGGAGAGTGTTGAATCTGAACGGAAGGGATATAATTCTGCAATAGTGTTCAATTCAGAACGGGAGGGATATAAATCAGGGATAGTGTTCAATCTGAGCAGGAGGGATATAAATCATGGATAGTGTTCAATCTGAGCAGGAGGGATATAAATCAGGGATAGTGTTCAATCCGAACGGGTGGGATATATACCAGGGATAGTGTTGAATCTGAACGGAAGGGATATAATTCAGGAATAGTTTTCAATTCGGAACAGGAGGGATATAAATGAGGGATATTGTTCCATCTGAACGGGAGGGATATAAATCAGGGATAGTGTTCAATCAGCACGGGAGGGATATAAATCAGGGATAGTGTTCAATCTGAACAGGAGGGATATAAATCAGGGATAGTGTTCAATCTGAACAGGAGGGATATAAATCAGGGATAGTGTTCAATCCGAACAGGAGGGATATAAATCAGGGATAGTGTTCAATCAGCACGGGAGGGATATAAATCAGGGATAGTGTTCAAACCGAACTGGAGGGATATAAATCAGGGATAGTGTTCAATCTGAACAGGAGGGATATAAATCAGGGATAGTTTTCAATCTGAACGGGAGGGATATAAATCAGGGATAGTGTTCAATCTGAACAGGAGGGATATAAATCAGGGATAGTGTTGAATCTGAACAGGAGGGAGATAAATCAGGGATAGTGTTCAATCCAAACAGGAGGGATATAAATCAGGGTTAATGTTCAATCCGAACAGGAGGGAGATAAATCAGGGATAGTGTTCAATCCGAATGGGATGGATATAAATCACGGATAGTGTTCAATCTGAACAGGAGGGATATAAATCAGGGATAGTGAAATAAATCAGGGATAGTGTCCAATCTGAACAGCAGGGAGATAAATCAGGGATAGCATTCAATCCGGACGGGAGGGATATAAATCAGGGATAGTGTTCAATCTGAACAGGAGGGATATAAATCTGGGACAGTGTTCATGCTGGACGGGAGGGATATAAATCACGGATAGTGTTCATGCTGAACAGGATGGATATGCATCAGGGATAGTTTTCAATCCGAACAGGAGGGATATAAATCAGGGATAGTGTTCAATCTGAACAGGAGCGATATAAATCAGGGATAGTTTTCAATCTGAACGGGAGTGATATAAATCAGGGATAGTTTTCAATCTGAACGGGAGGGACATAAATCAGGGATAGTGTTAAATCCGAACAGGATTGATATAAATCAGGGATAGTGTTCAATCCGAACGGGAGGGATATAAATCAGGGATAGTTTTCAATCCAAACGGTAGGGATATAAATCAGGGATAGTTTTCAATCCGATCAGGATTGACGGATATAAACCAGCAATAGTGCTCAATCCGAACAGGATTGATATAAATCAGGGACAGTGTTCATGGTGAACAGGTGGGATATGAATCAGGGATAGTGTTCAATCCGAACGGGATGGATATAAATCAGGGATAGTGTTCAATCTGAATGGGTGGGATATAAATCTGGGATAGTGTTCAATCCGAACGTGAGGGATATAAATCAGGAATAGTGCTCAATGCGAACAGGAGGGATATAAATCAGGGATAGTGTTCATGTGAACAGGTGGGATATGAATCAGGGATAGTGTTCAATCCGAACGGGATGGATATAAATCAGGGATAGTGTTCAATCTGAATGGGTGGGATATAAATCTGGGATAGTGTTCAATCCGAACGTGAGGGATATAAATCAGGAATGGTGCTCAATGCGAACAGGAGGGATATAAATCAGGGATAGTGTTCAATCTGAACAGGAGAGATATAAATCAGGGACAGTGTTCATGGTGAACAGGTGGGATATGAATCAGGGATAGTGTTCAATCCGAACGGGATGGATATAAATCAGGGATAGTGTTCAATCTGAACAGGAGAGATATAAATCAGGGATAGTGTTCAATCTGAACAGGATGGATATGCATCAGGGATAGTTTTCAATCTGAACAGGAGAGATATAAATCAGGGATAGTGTTCAATCTGAACAGGACCGATATAAATCAGGGATAGTGTTCAATCTGAACGGGAGGGATGTAAATCAGGGATAGTGTTCAATCGGAACAGGAGGGATATAAATCAGGGACAGTGTTCAATCGGAACAGGAGGGATATAAATCAGGGATAGTTTTCAATCTGAACGGGAGTGATATAAATCAGGGATAGTGCTCAATCTGAACAGGAGGGATATAAATCTGGGACAGTGTTCATGCTGAACGGGAGGGATATAAATCAGGGATAGTTTTCAATCTGAACGGGAGTGATATAAATCAGGGATAGTGTTCAATCTGAACAGGAGGGACATAAATCAGGGATAGTGTCTAATCCGAACAGGAGGGATATAAATCAGGGATAGTTTTCAATCCAAACAGGAGGGATATAAATCAGGGATAGTTTTCAATCCGATCAGGATTGACGGATATAAACCAGCAATAGTGCTCAATCCGAACAGGATTGATATAAATCAGGGACAGTGTTCATGGTGAACAGGTGGGATATGAATCAGGGATAGTGTTCAATCCGAACGGGATGGATATAAATCAGGGATAGTGTTCAATCCGAACGGGATGGATATAAATCAGGGATAGTGTTCAATCTGAACGGGAGGGATATAAATCAGGGACAGTGTTCAATCTGAACGGGAGGGATATAAATCAGGGATAGTGTTCAATCTGAACGGGAGGGATGTAAATCAGGGATAGTGTTCAATCGGAACAGGAGGGATATAAATCAGGGAGAGTGTTCAATCGGAACAGGATGGATATAAATCAGGGATAGTTTTCAATCTGAACGGGAGTGATATAAATCAGGGACAGTGTTCAATCTTAACAGGATGGATATAAATCAGGGATAGTTTTCAATCCGAACAGGAGAGATATAAATCAGGGATAGTGTTCAATCTGAACAGGAGCGATATAAATCAGGGATAGTGTTCAATCTGAACGGGAGGGATGTAAATCAGGGATAGTGTTCAATCGGAACAGGAGGGATATAAATCAGGGATAGTGTTCAATCAGAATGGGAGGGATATAAATCAGGGATAGTTTTCAATCCAAACGGGAGCGATATAAATCAGGGATAGTTTTCAATCCGAACAGGATTGACGGATATAAACCAGCAATCGTGCTCAATCCGAACAGGATTGATATAAATCAGGGACAGTGTTCATGGTGAACAGGTGGGATATGAATCAGGGATAGTGTTCAATCCGAACAGGAGGGATATAAATCAGGGATAGTGTTCAATCCGAACGGGAGGGATATAAATCAGGGATAGTGTTCAAACCGAACGGGAGGGATATAAATCAGGGATAGTGATCAATCCAAACGGGAGCGATATAAATCAGGGATAGTTTTCAATCCGAACAGGATTGACGGATATAAACCAGCAATCGTGCTCAATCCGAACAGGAGGGATATAAATCAGGGATAGTGTTCAATCCGAACGGGAGGGATATAAATCAGGGATAGTGTTCAAACCGAACGGGAGGGATATAAATCAGGGATAGTGATCAATCCGAACAGGATGGATATAAATCAGGGATAGTGTTCAATTGGAACAGCAGGGATATAAATCAGGGATAGTGTTCAATCTGAACGGGAGGGACATAAATCAGGGATAGTGTTCAATCCGAAAGGAGGGATATAAATCTGGGATAGTGTTAAATTTGAACAGGAGGGATATAAATCAGGGATAGTGTTCAATCCGAAAGGAGGGATATAAATCTGGGATAGTGTTCAATCTCAAAGGAGGGATATAAATCTGGGACAGTGTTCAATGTGTAAAGGAGGGATGTAAATCAGGGATAGTGTTCCAACTTAACAGGAGGGATATAAATCAGGGATCGTGTTCAATCCGAACAGGAGAGATATAAATCAGGGATAGTGTTCAATCTGAACAGGAGGGATATAAATCAGGGATAGTGTTCATTCTGAATGGGATGGATATAAATCAGGGATAGTGTTCAATCTGAACAGGAGGGATATAAATCAGGGATAGTCTTCAATCCGAACAGGAGGGATATAAATCAGGGAAAGTGTTCAATCCGAACGGGAGGGATATAAATCAGGGATAGTCTTCAATCCGAACAGGAGGGATATAAATCAGGGATAGTGTTCAATCCGAATAGGAGGGATATAAATCAGGGATAGTGTTCAATCCGAACGGGAGGGATATAAATCAGGGATAGTGTTCGAACCGAACGGGAGGGCTATAAATCAGGGATAGTGTTCAATCCGAATAGGAGGGATATAAATCAGGCATAGTGTTCAATCCGAACGGGAGGGATATAAATCAGGGATAGTGATCAATCCGAACTGGAGTGATATAAATCAGGGACAGTGATCAATCCGAACAGGAGGGATATAAATCAGGGATAGTGATCAATCCGAATAGGAGGGATATAAATCAGGGATAGTGTTCAATCAGAACGGGAGTGATATGAATCATGGATAGTGTTAATCCTGAACGGGAGGGATTTAAATCAGGGATAGTGTTTAATCTGAACAGTAGGGATATAAATCAGGGATAGTGTTCAATCCGAATAGGAGGAATATAAATCAGGGATAGTGTTCAATCCGAACAGGAGGGATATAAATCAGGGATAGTGTTCAATCCGAACAGGAGGGATATAAATCTGGGTCGAGTTCAATCTGAACGGAAGGGCATAGTGTTCAATCTGAACGGGTGGGAAATATACCAGGGATAGTGTGGAATCTGAACGGAAGGGATATAATTCAGGAATAGTGTTCAATCCGAACGGGAGGCATATAAATCATGGATAGTGTTTAATCAGCACGGGAGGGATATAAATCAGGGATATTGTTCAATCCAGACAGGAGGGATATAAATCAGGGATAGTGTTTAATCAGAACAGGAGGGATATAAAGCAGGGATAGTGTTCAATCCGAGCAGGAGTGATATAAATCAGGAATAGTGTTCAATCCGAATGGGAGGGATATAAATCAGGGAATGTGTTCATCCTGAACGGGAGGGATATAAATCAGGGATAGTCTTGAATCTGAACAGGAGGGATATAAATCAGGGATAGTGTTCATCCGGAACAGGAGGGATATAAATCAGGAATAGTGTTGAAACAGAACAGGAGGGATATAAATCAGGGATAGTGTTCAATCTGAACGGAAGGGATATATACCAGGGATAGTGTTGAATCTGAACGGAAGGGATATAATTCAGCAATAGTGTTCAATTCAGAACGGGAGGGATATAAATCATGGATAGTGTTCAATCTGAGCAGGAGGGATATAAATCAGGGATAGTGTTCAATCCGAACTGGAGGGATATAAATCAGGGATAGTGTTCAATCCGAACGGGTGGGATATATACCAGGGATAGTGTTGAATCTGAACGGAAGGGATATAATTCTGCAATAGTGTTCAATTCAGAACGGGAGGGATATAAATCAGGGATAGTGTTCAATCTGAGCAGGAGGGATATAAATCATGGATAGTGTTCAATCTGAGCAGGAGGGATATAAATCAGGGATAGTGTTCAATCCGAACGGGTGGGATATATACCAGGGATAGTGTTGAATCTGAACGGAAGGGATATAATTCAGGAATAGTTTTCAATTCGGAACAGGAGGGATATAAATGAGGGATAGTGTTCCATCTGAACGGGAGGGATATAAATCAGGGATAGTGTTCAATCAGCACGGGAGGGATATAAATCAGGGATAGTGTTCAATCAGCACGGGAGGGATATAAATCAGGGATAGTGTTCAATCTGAACAGGAGGGATATAAATCAGGGATAGTGTTCAATCTGAACAGGAGGGATATAAATCAGGGATAGTTTTCAATCTGAACGGGAGGGATATAAATCAGGGATAGTGTTCAATCAGCACGGGAGGGATATAAATCAGGGATAGTGTTCAATCTGAACAGGAGGGATATAAATCAGGGATAGTTTTCAATCTGAACGGGAGGGATATAAATCAGGGATAGTGTTCAATCAGCACGGGAGGGATATAAATCAGGGATAGTGTTCAAACCGAACTGGAGGGATATAAATCAGGGATAGTGTTCAATCTGAACAGGAGGGATATAAATCAGGGATAGTTTTCAATCTGAACGGGAGGGATATAAATCAGGGATAGTGTTCAATCTGAACAGGAGGGATATAAATCAGGGATAGTGTTGAATCTGAACAGGAGGGAGATAAATCAGGGATAGTGTTCAATCCAAACAGGAGGGATATAAATCAGGGTTAATGTTCAATCCGAACAGGAGGGATATAAATCAGGGATAGTGTTCAATCCGAACAGGAGGGAGATAAATCAGGGATAGTGTTCAATCCGAATGGGATGGATATAAATCACGGATAGTGTTCAATCTGAACAGGAGGGATATAAATCAGGGATAGTGAAATAAATCAGGGATAGTGTCCAATCTGAACAGCAGGGAGATAAATCAGGGATAGCGTTCAATCCGGACGGGAGGGATATAAATCAGGGATAGTGTTCAATCTGAACAGGAGGGATATAAATCTGGGACAGTGTTCATGCTGGACGGGAGGGATATAAATCACGGATAGTGTTCATGCTGAACAGGATGGATATGCATCAGGGATAGTTTTCAATCCGAACAGGAGGGATATAAATCAGGGATAGTGTTCAATCTGAACAGGAGCGATATAAATCAGGGATAGTTTTCAATCTGAACGGGAGGGCTATAAATCAGGGATAGTGTTCAATCCGAATAGGAGGGATATAAATCAGGCATAGTGTTCAATCCGAACGGGAGGGATATAAATCAGGGATAGTGATCAATCCGAACTGGAGTGATATAAATCAGGGACAGTGATCAATCCGAACAGGAGGGATATAAATCCGGGATAGTGATCAATCCGAATAGGAGGGATATAAATCAGGGATAGTGTTCAATCAGAACGGGAGTGATATGAATCATGGATAGTGTTAATCCTGAACGGGAGGGATTTAAATCAGGGATAGTGTTTAATCTGAACAGTAGGGATATAAATCAGGGATAGTGTTCAATCCGAATAGGAGGAATATAAATCAGGGATAGTGTTCAATCCGAACAGGAGGGATATAAATCAGGGATAGTGTTCAATCCGAACAGGAGGGATATAAATCTGGGTCGAGTTCAATCTGAACGGAAGGGGATAGTGTTCAATCTGAACGGGTGGGAAATATACCAGGGATAGTGTGGAATCTGAACGGAAGGGATATAATTCAGGAATAGTGTTCAATCCGAACGGGAGGCATATAAATCATGGATAGTGTTTAATCAGCACGGGAGGGATATAAATCAGGGATATTGTTCAATCCAGACAGGAGGGATATAAATCAGGGATAGTGTTTAATCAGAACAGGAGGGATATAAAGCAGGGATAGTGTTCAATCCGAGCAGGAGTGATATAAATCAGGAATAGTGTTCAATCCGAATGGGAGGGATATAAATCAGGGAATGTGTTCATCCTGAACGGGAGGGATATAAATCAGGGATAGTCTTGAATCTGAACAGGAGGGATATAAATCAGGGATAGTGTTCATCCGGAACAGGAGGGATATAAATCAGGAATAGTGTTGAAACAGAACAGGAGGGATATAAATCAGGGATAGTGTTCAATCTGAACGGAAGGGATATATACCAGGGATAGTGTTGAATCTGAACGGAAGGGATATAATTCAGCAATAGTGTTCAACTCAGAACGGGAGGGATATAAATCATGGATAGTGTTCAATCTGAGCAGGAGGGATATAAATCAGGGATAGTGTTCAATCCGAACTGGAGGGATATAAATCAGGGATAGTGTTCAATCCGAACGGGTGGGATATATACCAGGGATAGTGTTGAATCTGAACGGAAGGGATATAATTCTGCAATAGTGTTCAATTCAGAACGGGAGGGATATAAATCAGGGATAGTGTTCAATCTGAGCAGGAGGGATATAAATCATGGATAGTGTTCAATCTGAGCAGGAGGGATATAAATCAGGGATAGTGTTCAATCCGAACGGGTGGGATATATACCAGGGATAGTGTTGAATCTGAACGGAAGGGATATAATTCAGGAATAGTTTTCAATTCGGAACAGGAGGGATATAAATGAGGGATAGTGTTCCATCTGAACGGGAGGGATATAAATCAGGGATAGTGTTCAATCAGCACGGGAGGGATATAAATCAGGGATAGTGTTCAATCTGAACAGGAGGGATATAAATCAGGGATAGTGTTCAATCTGAACAGGAGGGATAGAAATCAGGGATAGTGTTCAATCCGAACAGGAGGGATATAAATCAGGGATAGTGTTCAATCAGCACGGGAGGGATATAAATCAGGGATAGTGTTCAAACCGAACTGGAGGGATATAAATCAGGGATAGTGTTCAATCTGAACAGGAGGGATATAAATCAGGGATAGTTTTCAATCTGAACGGGAGGGATATAAATCAGGGATAGTGTTCAATCTGAACAGGAGGGATATAAATCAGGGATAGTGTTGAATCTGAACAGGAGGGAGATAAATCAGGGATAGTGTTCAATCCAAACAGGAGGGATATAAATCAGGGTTAATGTTCAATCCGAACAGGAGGGAGATAAATCAGGGATAGTGTTCAATCCGGATGGGATGGATATAAATCACGGATAGTGTTCAATCTGAACAGGAGGGATATAAATCAGGGATAGTGAAATAAATCAGGGATAGTGTCCAATCTGAACAGCAGGGAGATAAATCAGGGATAGCATTCAATCCGGACGGGAGGGATATAAATCAGGGATAGTGTTCAATCTGAACAGGAGGGATATAAATCTGGGACAGTGTTCATGCTGGACGGGAGGGATATAAATCACGGATAGTGTTCATGCTGAACAGGATGGATATGCATCAGGGATAGTTTTCAATCCGAACAGGAGGGATATAAATCAGGGATAGTGTTCAATCTGAACAGGAGCGATATAAATCAGGGATAGTTTTCAATCTGAACGGGAGTGATATAAATCAGGGATAGTTTTCAATCTGAACCGGAGGGACATAAATCAGGGATAGTGTTAAATCCGAACAGGATTGATATAAATCAGGGATAGTGTTCAATCCGAACGGGAGGGATATAAATCAGGGATAGTTTTCAATCCAAACGGGAGGGATATAAATCAGGGATAGTTTTCAATCCGATCAGGATTGACGGATATAAACCAGCAATAGTGCTCAATGCGAACAGGAGGGATATAAATCAGGGATAGTGTTCATGTGAACAGGTGGGATATGAATCAGGGATAGTGTTCAATCCGAACGGGATGGATATAAATCAGGGATAGTGTTCAATCTGAATGGGTGGGATATAAATCTGGGATAGTGTTCAATCCGAACGTGAGGGATATAAATCAGGAATGGTGCTCAATGCGAACAGGAGGGATATAAATCAGGGATAGTGTTCAATCTGAACAGGATGGATATAAATCAGGGAAAGTGATCAATCTGAACAGGAGGGATATAAATCAGGGATAGTGTTCAATCTGAACAGGAGGGATATAAATCAGGGATAGTGTTCAATCTGAACAGGAGGGATGTAAATCAGGGATAGCGTTCAATCCGAACAGGGGGGATATAAATCAGGGATAGTGTTCAATCCGAATAGGAGGGATATAAATCAGGGATAGTCATCAATCCGAAGAGGAGGGATATAAATCCGGGGTAGTGTTCAATTGGAACAGCAAGCATAAAATCAGGGATAGTGTTCAATCAGAACGGGAGGGATATAAATCAGGGATAGTGTTCAATCCGATCAGGAGGGATATAAATCAGGGATAGTGTTCAATCCGAACGGGAGGGATATAAATCAGGGATAGTGATCAATCCGAACAGGAGGGATATAAATCCGGGGTAGTGTTCAATTGGAACAGCAAGCATAAAATCAGGGATAGTGTTCAATCAGAACGGGAGGGATATAAATCAGGGATAGTGTTCAATCCGAATAGGAGGGATATAAATCAGGGATAGTGTTCAATCTGAACAGGAGGGATATAAATCAGGGATAGTGTTCAATCCGAAAGGAGGGATATAAATCTGGGATAGTGTTCAATGTGTAAAGGAGGGATGTAAATCAGGGATAGTGTTCAATCTGAAAAGGAGGGATATAATTCAGGGATAGTGTTCAATCCGAACAGACGGGATATAAATCTGGGATAGTGTTCAATCTGAAAAGGATGGATATAAATCAGGGATAATGTTCAATCTGAAAAGGAGGGATATAAATCAGGGATAATGTACAATCTGAAAAGGAGGGATATAAATCAGGGATAGTGTTCAAACCGAACGGGAGGGATATAAATCAGGGATAGTGTTCAATCTGAACAGGAGAGATATAAATCAGGGATAGTCTTCAATCTGAACCGGAGGGATATAAATCAGGGATAGTGTTCAATCTGAACGGGAGGGATATAAATCAGGGATAGTGTTCAATCTGAACAGGAGGGATATAAATCTGGGACAGTGTTCAATCTGAATGGGAGGGATATAAATCAGGGATAGTGTTCAATCTGAACAGGAGGGATATAAATCAGGGATAATGTTCATGCTGAACAGGAGGGATATAAATCAGGGATAGTCTTCAATCTGAACAGGAGGGATATAAATCTGGGACAGTGTTCATGCTGAACGGGAGGGATATAAATCAGGGATAGTGTTCATGCTGAACGGGAGGGATATAAATCAGGGATAGTCTTCAATCCGAACAGGAGGGACAGAAATCAGGGATAGTGTTCATGCTGAACGGGAGGGATATAAATCAGGGATAGTGTTCAATCTGAACGGGAGGGATATAAATCAGGGATAGTGTTCAATCCGAACAGGATGGATATGCATCAGGGATAGTTTTCAATCCGAACAGGAGAGATATAAATCAGGGATAGTGTTCAATCTGAACAGGAGCGATATAAATCAGGGATAGTGTTCAATCTGAACGGGAGGGATGTAAATCAGGGATAGTGTTCAATCGGAACAGGAGGGATATAAATCAGGGAGAGTGTTCAATCGGAACAGGATGGATATAAATCAGGGATAGTGTTCAATCAGAACGGGAGGGATATAAATCAGGGATAGTTTTCAATCCAAACGGGAGGGATATAAATCAGGGATAGTTTTCAATCCGAACAGGATTGACGGATATAAACCAGCAATCGTGCTCAATCCGAACAGGATTGATATAAATCAGGGACAGTGTTCATGGTGAACAGGTGGGATATGAATCAGGGATAGTGTTCAATCCGAACAGGAGGGATATAAATTAGGGATAGTGTTCAATCCGAACGGTAGGGATATAAATCAGGGATAGTGTTCAAACCGAACGGGAGGGATATAAATCAGGGATAGTGATCAATCCGAACAGGAGGGATATAAATCAGGGATAGTGTTCAATTGGAACAGCAGGGATATAAATCAGGGATAGTGTTCGATCAGAATGGGAGGGATATAAATCAGGGATTGTGTTCAATCCGAAAGGAGGGATATAAATCTGGGATAGTGCTCAATTTGAACAGGAGCGATATAAATCAGGGATAGTGTTCAATCCGAAAGGAGGGATATAAATCTGGATAGTGTTCAATCTCAAAGGAGGGATATAAATCTGGGACAGTGTTCAATGTGTAAAGGAGGGATGTAAATCAGGGATAGTGTTCAAACCGAACGGGAGGGATATAAATCAGGGTTCGTGTTCAATCCGAACAGGAGAGATATAAATCAGGGATAGTGTTCAATCTGAACAGGAGGGATATAAATCAGGGATAGTTTTCAATCTGAACGGGAGGGATATAAATCAGGGATAGTGTTCATTCTGAATGGGATGGATATAAATCAGGGATAGTGTTAAATCTGAACAGGAGGGATATAAATCAGGGATAGTCTTCAATCCGAACAGGAGGGATATAAATCAGGGATAGTGTTCAATTCGAATAGGAGGGATATAAATCAGGGATAGTGTTCAATCCGAACGGGAGGGATATAAATCAGGGATAGTGATCAATCCGAACTGGAGTGATATAAATCAGGGATAGTGATCAATCCGAACAGGAGGGATATTAATCAGGGATAGTGATCAATCCGAATAGGATGGATATAAATCAGGGATAGTGTTCAATCAGAACGGGAGTGATATGAATCAGGGATAGTGTTCATGCTGAACGGGAGGGATGTAAATCAGGGATAGTGTTCAATCGGAACAGGAGGGATATAAATCTGGGACAGTGTTCATGCTGAACGGGAGGGATATAAATCAGGGATAGTTTTCAATCTGAACGGGAGTGATATAAATCAGGGATAGTGTTCAATCTGAACAGGAGGGATATAAATCAGGGATAGTGTCTAATCCGAACAGGAGGGATATAAATCAGGGATAGTTTTCAATCCAAACGGGAGGGATATAAATCAGGGATAGTTTTCAATCCGATCAGGATTGACGGATATAAACCAGCAATAGTGCTCAATCCGAACAGGATTGATATAAATCAGGGACAGTGTTCATGGTGAACAGGTGGGATATGAATCAGGGATAGTGTTCAATCCGAACGGGATGGATATAAATCAGGGATAGTGTTCAATCCGAACGGGATGGATATAAATCAGGGATAGTGTTCAATCTGAACGGGAGGGATATAAATCAGGGACAGTGTTCAATCTTAACAGGATGGATATAAATCAGGGATAGTGTTCAATCTTAACAGGATCGATATAAATCAGGGATAGTGTTCAATCTTAACAGGATGGATATAAATCAGGGATAGTGTTCAATCCGAACGGGATGGATATAAATCAGGGATAGTGTTCAATCTGAACGGGAGGGATATAAATCAGGGACAGTGTTCAATCTTAACAGGATGGATATAAATCAGGGATAGTGTTCAATCTTAACAGGATCGATATAAATCAGGGATAGTGTTCAATCTTAACAGGATGGATATAAATCAGGGATAGTGTTCAATCTGAACAGGAGGGATATAAATCAGGGATAGTGTTCAATCCGAATAGGAGGGATATAAATCAGGGATAGTGTTCAATCCGTTCAGGAGGGATATAAATCAGGGATAGTGTTCAATCCGAACAGGAGGGATATAAATCAGGGATAGTGTTCAATCAGAACGGGAGGGATATAAATCAGGGATAGTGTTCAATTGGAACAGCAAGCATAAAATCAGGGATAGTGTTCAATCAGAACGGGAGGGAAATAAATCAGGGATAGTGTTCAATCTGAACAGGAGGGATATAAATCAGGGATAGTGTTCAATCAGAACGGGAGTGATATGAATCAGGGATAGTGTTCAATCCGAACAGGAGAGATATAAATCAGGGATAGTGTTCAATCTGAACAGGAGGGATATAAATCAGGGATAGTGTTCAAACCGAACTGGAGGGATATAAATCAGGGATAGTGTTCAATCTGAACAGGAGGGATATAAATCAGGGATAGTTTTCAATCTGAACGGGAGGGATATAAATCTGGGACAGTGTTCATGCTGAACGGGAGGGATATAAATCAGGGATAGTGTTCAATCCGAACGGGAGGGATATAAATCAGGGATAGTCTTCAATCCGAACAGGAGGGACAGAAATCAGGGATAGTGTTCATGCTGAACGGGAGGGATATAAATCAGGGATAGTGTTCAATCTGAACGGGAGGGATGTAAATCAGGGATAGTGTTCAATCCGAACAGGATGGATATGCATCAGGGATAGTTTTCAATCCGAACAGGAGAGATGTAAATCAGGGATAGTGTTCAATCTGAACAGGAGCGATATAAATCAGGGATAGTGTTCAATCTGAACGGGAGGGATGTAAATCAGGGATAGTGTTCAATCGGAACAGGAGGGATATAAATCAGGGACAGTGTTCAATCGGAACAGGAGGGATATAAATCAGGGATAGTTTTCAATCTGAACGGGAGTGATATAAATCAGGGATAGTGTTCAATCTGAACAGGAGGGATATAAATCTGGGACAGTGTTCATGCTGAACGGGAGGGATATAAATCAGGGATAGTTTTCAATCTGAACGGGAGTGATATAAATCAGGGATAGTGTTCAATCTGAACAGGAGGGATATAAATCAGGGATAGTGTCTAATCCGAACAGGAGGGATATAAATCAGGGATAGTGTTCAATCTGAACAGGAGGGATATAAATCAGGGATAGTGTTCAATCCGAAAGGAGGGATATAAATCTGGGATAGTGTTCAATCTGAACAGGAGGGATATAAATCAGGGATAGTGTTCAATCCGAAAGGAGGGATATAAATCTGGGATAGTGTTCAATCTCAAAGGAGGGATATAAATCTGGGACAGTGTTCAATGTGTAAAGGAGGGATGTAAATCAGGGATAGTGTTCAATCTGAAAAGGAGGTATATTAATCAGGGATAGTGTTCAATCCGAACAGACGGGATATAAATCAGGGATAGTGTTCAATCTGAAAAGGAGGGATATAAATCAGGGATAGTGTTCAATCCGTACGGGATGGATATAAATCAGGGATAGTGTTCAATCTGAACGGGAGGGATGTAAATCAGGAATAGTGTTCACGATGAACAGGAGGAATATAAATCGGGGAGAGCGTACAATCCGAACGGTACGGATATAAATCAGGGATAGTGTTCAATCCGAACGTGAGGGATATAAATCAGGAATAGTGTTCAATCTGAACAGGAGGGATATAAATCAGGGAAAGTGATCAATCTGAACAGGAGGGATATAAATCAGGGATAGTGTCCAATCCGAACAGGGGGGTATATAAATCAGGGATAGCATTCAATCCGAATAGGAGGGATATAAATCAGGGATAGTGTTCAATCCGATCAGGAGGGATATAAATCAGGGATAGTGTTCAATCCGAACGGGAGGGATATAAATCAAGGATAGTGTTCAAACCGAACGGGAGGGATATAAATCAGGGATAGTGTTCAATCTGAACGGGAGGGATGTAAATCAGGGATAGTGTTCAATCCGAACAGGATGGATATGCATCAGGGATAGTTTTCAATCCGAACAGGAGAGATATAAATCAGGGATAGTATTCAATCTGAACAGGAGCGATATAAATCAGGGATAGTGTTCAATCTGAACGGGAGGGATGTAAATCAGGGATAGTGTTCAATCGGAACAGGAGGGATATAAATCAGGGACAGTGTTCAATCGGAACAGGAGGGATATAAATCAGGGATAGTGTTCAATCTGAACAGGAGGGATATAAATCTGGGACAGTGTTCATGCTGAACGGGAGGGATATAAATCAGGGATAGTTTTCAATCTGAACGGGAGTGATATAAATCAGGGATAGTGTTCAATCTGAACAGGAGGGATATAAATCAGGGATAGTGTCTAATCCGAACAGGAGGTATATAAATCAGGGATAGTTTACAATCCAAACGGGAGGGATATAAATCAGGGATAGTTTTCTATCCGATCAGGATTGACGGATATAAACCAGCAATAGTGCTCAATCCGAACAGGATTGATATAAATCAGGGACAGTGTTCATGGTGAACAGGTGGGATATGAATCAGGGATAGTGTTCAATCCGAACGGGATGGATATAAATCAGGGATAGTGTTCAATCCGAACGGGATGGATATAAATCAGGGATAGTGTTCAATCTGAACGGGAGGGATATAAATCAGGGACAGTGTTCAATCTTAACAGGATGGATATAAATGAGGGATAGTGTTCAATCTTAACAGGATGGATATAAATCAGGGATAGTGTTCAATCTTAACAGGATGGATATAAATCAGGGATAGTGTTCAATCTGAACAGGAGAGATATAAATCAGGGATAGTGTTCAATCCGAATAGGAGGGATATAAATCAGGGATAGTGTTCAATCCGTTCAGGAGGGATATAAATCAGGGATAGTGTTCAATCCGAACAGGAGGGATATAAATCAGGGATAGTGTTCAATCCGAACGGGAGGGATATAAATCAGGGATAGTGATCAATCCGAACAGGAGGGATATAAATCAGGGATAGTGTTCAATTGGAACAGCAAGCATAAAATCAGGGATAGTGTTCAATCAGAACGGGAGGGAAATAAATCAGGGATAGTGTTCAATCTGAACAGGAGGGATATAAATCAGGGATAGTGTTCAATCAGAACGGGAGTGATATGAATCAGGGATAGTGTTCAATCCGAACAGGAGAGATATAAATCAGGGATAGTGTTCAATCAGAACGGGAGGGAAATAAATCAGGGATAGTGTTCAATCTGAACTGGAGGGATATAAATCAGGGATAGTGATCAATCCGAATAGGAGGGATATAAATCAGGGATAGTGTTCAATCAGAACGGGAGTGATATGAATCATGGATAGTGTTAATCCTGAACGGGAGGGATTTAAATCAGGGATAGTGTTTAATCTGAACAGTAGGGATATAAATCAGGGATAGTGTTCAATCCGAATAGGAGGAATATAAATCAGGGATAGTGTTCAATCCGAACAGGAGGGATATAAATCAGGGATAGTGTTCAATCCGAACAGGAGGGATATAAATCTGGGTCGAGTTCAATCTGAACGGAAGGGCATAGTGTTCAATCTGAACGGGTGGGAAATATACCAGGGATAGTGTGGAATCTGAACGGAAGGGATATAATTCAGGAATAGTGTTCAATCCGAACGGGAGGCATATAAATCATGGATAGTGTTTAATCAGCACGGGAGGGATATAAATCAGGGATATTGTTCAATCCAGACAGGAGGGATATAAATCAGGGATAGTGTTTAATCAGAACAGGAGGGATATAAAGCAGGGATAGTGTTCAATCCGAGCAGGAGTGATATAAATCAGGAATAGTGTTCAATCCGAATGGGAGGGATATAAATCAGGGAATGTGTTCATCCTGAACGGGAGGGATATAAATCAGGGATAGTCTTGAATCTGAACAGGAGGGATATAAATCAGGGATAGTGTTCATCCGGAACAGGAGGGATATAAATCAGGAATAGTGTTGAAACAGAACAGGAGGGATATAAATCAGGGATAGTGTTCAATCTGAACGGAAGGGATATATACCAGGGATAGTGTTGAATCTGAACGGAAGGGATATAATTCAGCAATAGTGTTCAATTCAGAACGGGAGGGATATAAATCATGGATAGTGTTCAATCTGAGCAGGAGGGATATAAATCAGGGATAGTGTTCAATCCGAACTGGAGGGATATAAATCAGGGATAGTGTTCAATCCGAACGGGAGGGATATAAATCAGGGATAGTCTTCAATCCGAACAGGAGGGACAGAAATCAGGGATAGTGTTCATGCTGAACGGGAGGGATATAAATCAGGGATAGTGTTCAATCTGAACGGGAGGGATGTAAATCAGGGATAGTGTTCAATCTGAGCAGGAGGGATATAAATCAGGGATAGTGTTCAATCCGAACGGGTGGGATATATACCAGGGATAGTGTTGAATCTGAACGGAAGGGATATAATTCAGGAATAGTTTTCAATTCGGAACAGGAGGGATATAAATGAGGGATAGTGTTCCATCTGAACGGGAGGGATATAAATCAGGGATAGTGTTCAATCAGCACGGGAGGGATATAAATCAGGGATAGTGTTCAATCTGAACAGGAGGGATATAAATCAGGGATAGTGTTCAATCTGAACAGGAGGGATAGAAATCAGGGATAGTGTTCAATCCGAACAGGAGGGATATAAATCAGGGATAGTGTTCAATCAGCACGGGAGGGATATAAATCAGGGATAGTGTTCAAACCGAACTGGAGGGATATAAATCAGGGATAGTGTTCAATCTGAACAGGAGGGATATAAATCAGGGATAGTTTTCAATCTGAACGGGAGGGATATAAATCAGGGATAGTGTTCAATCTGAACAGGAGGGATATAAATCAGGGATAGTGTTGAATCTGAACAGGAGGGAGATAAATCAGGGATAGTGTTCAATCCAAACAGGAGGGATATAAATCAGGGTTAATGTTCAATCCGAACAGGAGGGAGATAAATCAGGGATAGTGTTCAATCCGAATGGGATGGATATAAATCACGGATAGTGTTCAATCTGAACAGGAGGGATATAAATCAGGGATAGTGAAATAAATCAGGGATAGTGTCCAATCTGAACAGCAGGGAGATAAATCAGGGATAGCATTCAATCCGGACGGGAGGGATATAAATCAGGGATAGTGTTCAATCTGAACAGGAGGGATATAAATCTGGGACAGTGTTCATGCTGGACGGGAGGGATATAAATCACGGATAGTGTTCATGCTGAACAGGATGGATATGCATCAGGGATAGTTTTCAATCCGAACAGGAGGGATATAAATCAGGGATAGTGTTCAATCTGAACAGGAGCGATATAAATCAGGGATAGTTTTCAATCTGAACGGGAGTGATATAAATCAGGGATAGTTTTCAATCTGAACCGGAGGGACATAAATCAGGGATAGTGTTAAATCCGAACAGGATTGATATAAATCAGGGATAGTGTTCAATCCGAACGGGAGGGATATAAATCAGGGATAGTTTTCAATCCAAACGGGAGGGATATAAATCAGGGATAGTTTTCAATCCGATCAGGATTGACGGATATAAACCAGCAATAGTGCTCAATCCGAACAGGATTGATATAAATCAGGGACAGTGTTCATGGTGAACAGGTGGGATATGAATCAGGGATAGTGTTCAATCCGAACGGGATGGATATAAATCAGGGATAGTGTTCAATCTGAATGGGTGGGATATAAATCTGGGATAGTGTTCAATCCGAACGTGAGGGATATAAATCAGGAATAGTGCTCAATGCGAACAGGAGGGATATAAATCAGGGATAGTGTTCATGTGAACAGGTGGGATATGAATCAGGGATAGTGTTCAATCCGAACGGGATGGATATAAATCAGGGATAGTGTTCAATCTCAATGGGTGGGATATAAATCTGGGATAGTGTTCAATCCGAACGTGAGGGATATAAATCAGGAATGGTGCTCAATGCGAACAGGAGGGATATAAATCAGGGATAGTGTTCAATCTGAACAGGATGGATATAAATCAGGGAAAGTGATCAATCTGAACAGGAGGGATATAAATCAGGGATAGTGTTCAATCTGAACAGGAGGGATATAAATCAGGGATAGTGTTCAATCTGAACAGGAGGGATGTAAATCAGGGATAGTGTTCAATCCGAACAGGGGGGATATAAATCAGGGATAGTGTTCAATCCGAATAGGAGGGATATAAATCAGGGATAGTCATCAATCCGAAGAGGAGGGATATAAATCCGGGGTAGTGTTCAATTGGAACAGCAAGCATAAAATCAGGGATAGTGTTCAATCAGAACGGGAGGGATATAAATCAGGGATAGTGTTCAATCCGATCAGGAGGGATATAAATCAGGGATAGTGTTCAATCCGAACGGGAGGGATATAAATCAGGGATAGTGATCAATCCGAACAGGAGGGATATAAATCCGGGGTAGTGTTCAATTGGAACAGCAAGCATAAAATCAGGGATAGTGTTCAATCAGAACGGGAGGGATATAAATCAGGGATAGTGTTCAATCCGAATAGGAGGGATATAAATCAGGGATAGTGTTCAATCTGAACAGGAGGGATATAAATCAGGGATAGTGTTCAATCCGAAAGGAGGGATATAAATCTGGGATAGTGTTCAATGTGTAAAGGAGGGATGTAAATCAGGGATAGTGTTCAATCTGAAAAGGAGGGATATAATTCAGGGATAGTGTTCAATCCGAACAGACGGGATATAAATCTGGGATAGTGTTCAATCTGAAAAGGATGGATATAAATCAGGGATAATGTTCAATCTGAAAAGGAGGGATATAAATCAGCGATAATGTACAATCTGAAAAGGAGGGATATAAATCAGGGATAGTGTTCAAACCGAACGGGAGGGATATAAATCAGGGATAGTGTTCAATCTGAACAGGAGAGATATAAATCAGGGATAGTCTTCAATCTGAACCGGAGGGATATAAATCAGGGATAGTGTTCAATCTGAACGGGAGGGATATAAATCAGGGATAGTGTTCAATCTGAACAGGAGGGATATAAATCTGGGACAGTGTTCAATCTGAATGGGAGGGATATAAATCAGGGATAGTGTTCAATCTGAACAGGAGGGATATAAATCAGGGATAATGTTCATGCTGAACAGGAGGGATATAAATCAGGGATAGTCTTCAATCTGAACAGGAGGGATATAAATCTGGGACAGTGTTCATGCTGAACGGGAGGGATATAAATCAGGGATAGTGTTCATGCTGAACGGGAGGGATATAAATCAGGGATAGTCTTCAATCCGAACAGGAGGGACAGAAATCAGGGATAGTGTTCATGCTGAACGGGAGGGATATAAATCAGGGATAGTGTTCAATCTGAACGGGAGGGATATAAATCAGGGATAGTGTTCAATCCGAACAGGATGGATATGCATCAGGGATAGTTTTCAATCCGAACAGGAGAGATATAAATCAGGGATAGTGTTCAATCTGAACAGGAGCGATATAAATCAGGGATAGTGTTCAATCTGAACGGGAGGGATGTAAATCAGGGATAGTGTTCAATCGGAACAGGAGGGATATAAATCAGGGAGAGTGTTCAATCGGAACAGGATGGATATAAATCAGGGATAGTGTTCAATCAGAACGGGAGGGATATAAATCAGGGATAGTTTTCAATCCAAACGGGAGGGATATAAATCAGGGATAGTTTTCAATCCGAACAGGATTGACGGATATAAACCAGCAATCGTGCTCAATCCGAACAGGATTGATATAAATCAGGGACAGTGTTCATGGTGAACAGGTGGGATATGAATCAGGGATAGTGTTCAATCCGAACAGGAGGGATATAAATTAGGGATAGTGTTCAATCCGAACGGGAGGGATATAAATCAGGGATAGTGTTCAAACCGAACGGGAGGGATATAAATCAGGGATAGTGATCAATCCGAACAGGAGGGATATAAATCAGGGATAGTGTTCAATTGGAACAGCAGGGATATAAATCAGGGATAGTGTTCAATCAGAATGGGAGGGATATAAATCAGGGATTGTGTTCAATCCGAAAGGAGGGATATAAATCTGGGATAGTGCTCAATTTGAACAGGAGCGATATAAATCAGGGATAGTGTTCAATCCGAAAGGAGGGATATAAATCTGGATAGTGTTCAATCTCAAAGGAGGGATATAAATCTGGGACAGTGTTCAATGTGTAAAGGAGGGATGTAAATCAGGGATAGTGTTCAAACCGAACGGGAGGGATATAAATCAGGGTTCGTGTTCAAACCGAACGGGAGGGATATAAATCAGGGATAGTGTTCAATCTGAACAGGAGGGATATAAATCAGGGATAGTTTTCAATCTGAACAGGAGGGATATAAATCAGGGATAGTTTTCAATCTGAACGGGAGGGATATAAATCAGGGATAGTGTTCATTCTGAATGGGATGGATATAAATCAGGGATAGTGTTAAATCTGAACAGGAGGGATATAAATCAGGGATAGTCTTCAATCCGAACAGGAGGGATATAAATCAGGGATAGTGTTCAATTCGAATAGGAGGGATATAAATCAGGGATAGTGTTCAATCCGAACGGGAGGGATATAAATCAGGGATAGTGATCAATCCGAACTGGAGTGATATAAATCAGGGATAGTGATCAATCCGAACAGGAGGGATATTAATCAGGGATAGTGATCAATCCGAATAGGATGGATATAAATCAGGGATAGTGTTCAATCAGAACGGGAGTGATATGAATCAGGGATAGTGTTCATGCTGAACGGGAGGGATGTAAATCAGGGATAGTGTTCAATCGGAACAGGAGGGATATAAATCTGGGACAGTGTTCATGCTGAACGGGAGGGATATAAATCAGGGATAGTTTTCAATCTGAACGGGAGTGATATAAATCAGGGATAGTGTTCAATCTGAACAGGAGGGATATAAATCAGGGATAGTGTCTAATCCGAACAGGAGGGATATAAATCAGGGATAGTTTTCAATCCAAACGGGAGGGATATAAATCAGGGATAGTTTTCAATCCGATCAGGATTGACGGATATAAACCAGCAATAGTGCTCAATCCGAACAGGATTGATATAAATCAGGGACAGTGTTCATGGTGAACAGGTGGGATATGAATCAGGGATAGTGTTCAATCCGAACGGGATGGATATAAATCAGGGATAGTGTTCAATCCGAACGGGATGGATATAAATCAGGGATAGTGTTCAATCTGAACGGGAGGGATATAAATCAGGGACAGTGTTCAATCTTAACAGGATGGATATAAATCAGGGATAGTGTTCAATCTTAACAGGATCGATATAAATCAGGGATAGTGTTCAATCTTAACAGGATCGATATAAATCAGGGATAGCGTTCAATCTTAACAGCATCGATATAAATCAGGGATAGTGTTCAATCTTAACAGGATCGATATAAATCAGGGATAGCGTTCAATCTTAACAGGATGGATATAAATCAGGGATAGTGTTCAATCTGAACGGGAGGGATATAAATCAGGGACAGTGTTCAATCTTAACAGGATGGATATAAATCAGGGATAGTGTTCAATCTTAACAGGATCGATATAAATCAGGGATAGTGTTCAATCTTAACAGGATGGATATAAATCAGGGATAGTGTTCAATCTGAACAGGAGGGATATAAATCAGGGATAGTGTTCAATCCGAATAGGAGGGATATAAATCAGGGATAGTGTTCAATCCGTTCAGGAGGGATATAAATCAGGGATAGTGTTCAATCCGAACAGGAGGGATATAAATCAGGGATAGTGTTCAATCCGAACGGGAGGGATATAAATCAGGGATAGTGATCAATCCGAACAGGAGGGATATAAATCAGGGATAGTGTTCAATTGGAACAGCAAGCATAAAATCAGGGATAGTGTTCAATCAGAACGGGAGGGAAATAAATCAGGGATAGTGTTCAATCTGAACAGGAGGGATATAAATCAGGGATAGTGTTCAATCAGAACGGGAGTGATATGAATCAGGGATAGTGTTCAATCCGAACAGGAGAGATATAAATCAGGGATAGTGTTCAATCTGAACAGGAGGGATATAAATCAGGGATAGTGTTCAAACCGAACTGGAGGGATATAAATCAGGGATAGTGTTCAATCTGAACAGGAGGGATATAAATCAGGGATAGTTTTCAATCTGAACGGGAGGGATATAAATCTGGGACAGTGTTCATGCTGAACGGGAGGGATATAAATCAGGGATAGTGTTCAATCCGAACGGGAGGGATATAAATCAGGGATAGTCTTCAATCCGAACAGGAGGGACAGAAATCACGGATAGTGTTCATGCTGAACGGGAGGGATATAAATCAGGGATAGTGTTCAATCTGAACGGGAGGGATGTAAATCAGGGATAGTGTTCAATCCGAACAGGATGGATATGCATCAGGGATAGTTTTCAATCCGAACAGGAGAGATGTAAATCAGGGATAGTGTTCAATCTGAACAGGAGCGATATAAATCAGGGATAGTGTTCAATCTGAACAGGAGGGATATAAATCAGGGATAGTTTTCAATCCAAACGGGAGGGATATAAATCAGGGATAGTTTTCAATCCGATCAGGATTGACGGATATAAACCAGCAATAGTGCTCAATCCGAACAGGATTGATATAAATCAGGGACAGTGTTCATGGTGAACAGGTGGGATATGAATCAGGGATAGTGTTCAATCCGAACGGGATGGATATAAATCAGGGATAGTGTTCAATCCGAACGGGATGGATATAAATCAGGGATAGTGTTCAATCTGAACGGGAGGGATATAAATCAGGGACAGTGTTCAATCTTAACAGGATGGATATAAATCAGGGATAGTGTTCAATCTTAACAGGATCGATATAAATCAGGGATAGTGTTCAATCTTAACAGGATGGATATAAATCAGGGATAGTGTTCAATCCGAACGGGATGGATATAAATCAGGGATAGTGTTCAATCTGAACGGGAGGGATATAAATCAGGGACAGTGTTCAATCTTAACAGGATGGATATAAATCAGGGATAGTGTTCAATCTTAACAGGATCGATATAAATCAGGGATAGTGTTCAATCTTAACAGGATGGATATAAATCAGGGATAGTGTTCAATCTGAACAGGAGGGATATAAATCAGGGATAGTGTTCAATCCGAATAGGAGGGATATAAATCAGGGATAGTGTTCAATCCGTTCAGGAGGGATATAAATCAGGGATAGTGTTCAATCCGAACAGGAGGGATATAAATCAGGGATAGTGTTCAATCCGAACGGGAGGGATATAAATCAGGGATAGTGATCAATCCGAACAGGAGGGATATAAATCAGGGATAGTGTTCAATTGGAACAGCAAGCATAAAATCAGGGATAGTGTTCAATCAGAACGGGAGGGAAATAAATCAGGGATAGTGTTCAATCTGAACAGGAGGGATATAAATCAGGGATAGTGTTCAATCAGAACGGGAGTGATATGAATCAGGGATAGTGTTCAATCCGAACAGGAGAGATATAAATCAGGGATAGTGTTCAATCTGAACAGGAGGGATATAAATCAGGGATAGTGTTCAAACCGAACTGGAGGGATATAAATCAGGGATAGTGTTCAATCTGAACAGGAGGGATATAAATCAGGGATAGTTTTCAATCTGAACGGGAGGGATATAAATCTGGGACAGTGTTCATGCTGAACGGGAGGGATATAAATCAGGGATAGTGTTCAATCCGAACGGGAGGGATATAAATCAGGGATAGTCTTCAATCCGAACAGGAGGGACAGAAATCAGGGATAGTGTTCATGCTGAACGGGAGGGATATAAATCAGGGATAGTGTTCAATCTGAACGGGAGGGATGTAAATCAGGGATAGTGTTCAATCCGAACAGGATGGATATGCATCAGGGATAGTTTTCAATCCGAACAGGAGAGATGTAAATCAGGGATAGTGTTCAATCTGAACAGGAGCGATATAAATCAGGGATAGTGTTCAATCTGAACGGGAGGGAAGTAAATCAGGGATAGTGTTCAATCGGAACAGGAGGGATATAAATCAGGGACAGTGTTCAATCGGAACAGGAGGGATATAAATCAGGGATAGTTTTCAATCTGAACGGGAGTGATATAAATCAGGGATAGTGTTCAATCTGAACAGGAGGGATATAAATCTGGGACAGTGTTCATGCTGAACGGGAGGGATATAAATCAGGGATAGTTTTCAATCTGAACGGGAGGGATGTAAATCAGGGTTCGTGTTCAAACCGAACGGGAGGGATATAAATCAGGGATAGTGTTCAATCTGAACAGGAGGGATATAAATCAGGGATAGTTTTCAATCTGAACAGGAGGGATATAAATCAGGGATAGTTTTCAATCTGAACGGGAGGGATATAAATCAGGGATAGTGTTCATTCTGAATGGGATGGATATAAATCAGGGATAGTGTTAAATCTGAACAGGAGGGATATAAATCAGGGATAGTCTTCAATCCGAACAGGAGGGATATAAATCAGGGATAGTGTTCAATTCGAATAGGAGGGATATAAATCAGGGATAGTGTTCAATCCGAACGGGAGGGATATAAATCAGGGATAGTGATCAATCCGAACTGGAGTGATATAAATCAGGGATAGTGATCAATCCGAACAGGAGGGATATTAATCAGGGATAGTGATCAATCCGAATAGGATGGATATAAATCAGGGATAGTGTTCAATCAGAACGGGAGTGATATGAATCAGGGATAGTGTTCATGCTGAACGGGAGGGATGTAAATCAGGGATAGTGTTCAATCGGAACAGGAGGGATATAAATCTGGGACAGTGTTCATGCTGAACGGGAGGGATATAAATCAGGGATAGTTTTCAATCTGAACGGGAGTGATATAAATCAGGGATAGTGTTCAATCTGAACAGGAGGGATATAAATCAGGGATAGTGTCTAATCCGAACAGGAGGGATATAAATCAGGGATAGTTTTCAATCCAAACGGGAGGGATATAAATCAGGGATAGTTTTCAATCCGATCAGGATTGACGGATATAAACCAGCAATAGTGCTCAATCCGAACAGGATTGATATAAATCAGGGACAGTGTTCATGGTGAACAGGTGGGATATGAATCAGGGATAGTGTTCAATCCGAACGGGATGGATATAAATCAGGGATAGTGTTCAATCCGAACGGGATGGATATAAATCAGGGATAGTGTTCAATCTGAACGGGAGGGATATAAATCAGGGACAGTGTTCAATCTTAACAGGATGGATATAAATCAGGGATAGTGTTCAATCTTAACAGGATCGATATAAATCAGGGATAGTGTTCAATCTTAACAGGATCGATATAAATCAGGGATAGCGTTCAATCTTAACAGGATGGATATAAATCAGGGATAGTGTTCAATCTGAACGGGAGGGATATAAATCAGGGACAGTGTTCAATCTTAACAGGATGGATATAAATCAGGGATAGTGTTCAATCTTAACAGGATCGATATAAATCAGGGATAGTGTTCAATCTTAACAGGATGGATATAAATCAGGGATAGTGTTCAATCTGAACAGGAGGGATATAAATCAGGGATAGTGTTCAATCCGAATAGGAGGGATATAAATCAGGGATAGTGTTCAATCCGTTCAGGAGGGATATAAATCAGGGATAGTGTTCAATCCGAACAGGAGGGATATAAATCAGGGATAGTGTTCAATCCGAACGGGAGGGATATAAATCAGGGATAGTGATCAATCCGAACAGGAGGGATATAAATCAGGGATAGTGTTCAATTGGAACAGCAAGCATAAAATCAGGGATAGTGTTCAATCAGAACGGGAGGGAAATAAATCAGGGATAGTGTTCAATCTGAACAGGAGGGATATAAATCAGGGATAGTGTTCAATCAGAACGGGAGTGATATGAATCAGGGATAGTGTTCAATCCGAACAGGAGAGATATAAATCAGGGATAGTGTTCAATCTGAACAGGAGGGATATAAATCAGGGATAGTGTTCAAACCGAACTGGAGGGATATAAATCAGGGATAGTGTTCAATCTGAACAGGAGGGATATAAATCAGGGATAGTTTTCAATCTGAACGGGAGGGATATAAATCTGGGACAGTGTTCATGCTGAACGGGAGGGATATAAATCAGGGATAGTGTTCAATCCGAACGGGAGGGATATAAATCAGGGATAGTCTTCAATCCGAACAGGAGGGACAGAAATCACGGATAGTGTTCATGCTGAACGGGAGGGATATAAATCAGGGATAGTGTTCAATCTGAACGGGAGGGATGTAAATCAGGGATAGTGTTCAATCCGAACAGGATGGATATGCATCAGGGATAGTTTTCAATCCGAACAGGAGAGATGTAAATCAGGGATAGTGTTCAATCTGAACAGGAGCGATATAAATCAGGGATAGTGTTCAATCTGAACAGGAGGGATATAAATCAGGGATAGTTTTCAATCCAAACGGGAGGGATATAAATCAGGGATAGTTTTCAATCCGATCAGGATTGACGGATATAAACCAGCAATAGTGCTCAATCCGAACAGGATTGATATAAATCAGGGACAGTGTTCATGGTGAACAGGTGGGATATGAATCAGGGATAGTGTTCAATCCGAACGGGATGGATATAAATCAGGGATAGTGTTCAATCCGAACGGGATGGATATAAATCAGGGATAGTGTTCAATCTGAACGGGAGGGATATAAATCAGGGACAGTGTTCAATCTTAACAGGATGGATATAAATCAGGGATAGTGTTCAATCTTAACAGGATCGATATAAATCAGGGATAGTGTTCAATCTTAACAGGATGGATATAAATCAGGGATAGTGTTCAATCCGAACGGGATGGATATAAATCAGGGATAGTGTTCAATCTGAACGGGAGGGATATAAATCAGGGACAGTGTTCAATCTTAACAGGATGGATATAAATCAGGGATAGTGTTCAATCTTAACAGGATCGATATAAATCAGGGATAGTGTTCAATCTTAACAGGATGGATATAAATCAGGGATAGTGTTCAATCTGAACAGGAGGGATATAAATCAGAGATAGTGTTCAATCCGAATAGGAGGGATATAAATCAGGGATAGTGTTCAATCCGTTCAGGAGGGATATAAATCAGGGATAGTGTTCAATCCGAACAGGAGGGATATAAATCAGGGATAGTGTTCAATCCGAACGGGAGGGATATAAATCAGGGATAGTGATCAATCCGAACAGGAGGGATATAAATCAGGGATAGTGTTCAATTGGAACAGCAAGCATAAAATCAGGGATAGTGTTCAATCAGAACGGGAGGGAAATAAATCAGGGATAGTGTTCAATCTGAACAGGAGGGATATAAATCAGGGATAGTGTTCAATCAGAACGGGAGTGATATGAATCAGGGATAGTGTTCAATCCGAACAGGAGAGATATAAATCAGGGATAGTGTTCAATCTGAACAGGAGGGATATAAATCAGGGATAGTGTTCAAACCGAACTGGAGGGATATAAATCAGGGATAGTGTTCAATCTGAACAGGAGGGATATAAATCAGGGATAGTTTTCAATCTGAACGGGAGGGATATAAATCTGGGACAGTGTTCATGCTGAACGGGAGGGATATAAATCAGGGATAGTGTTCAATCCGAACGGGAGGGATATAAATCAGGGATAGTCTTCAATCCGAACAGGAGGGACAGAAATCAGGGATAGTGTTCATGCTGAACGGGAGGGATATAAATCAGGGATAGTGTTCAATCTGAACGGGAGGGATGTAAATCAGGGATAGTGTTCAATCCGAACAGGATGGATATGCATCAGGGATAGTTTTCAATCCGAACAGGAGAGATGTAAATCAGGGATAGTGTTCAATCTGAACAGGAGCGATATAAATCAGGGATAGTGTTCAATCTGAACGGGAGGGAAGTAAATCAGGGATAGTGTTCAATCGGAACAGGAGGGATATAAATCAGGGACAGTGTTCAATCGGAACAGGAGGGATATAAATCAGGGATAGTTTTCAATCTGAACGGGAGTGATATAAATCAGGGATAGTGTTCAATCTGAACAGGAGGGATATAAATCTGGGACAGTGTTCATGCTGAACGGGAGGGATATAAATCAGGGATAGTTTTCAATCTGAACGGGAGTGATATAAATCAGGGATAGTGTTCAATCTGAACAGGAGGGATATAAATCAGGGATAGTGTCTAATCCGAACAGGAGGGATATAAATCAGGGATAGTGTTCAATCTGAACAGGAGGGATATAAATCAGGGATAGTGTTCAATCCGAAAGGAGGGATATAAATCTGGGATAGTGTTCAATCTGAACAGGAGGGATATAAATCAGGGATAGTGTTCAATCCGAAAGGAGGGATATAAATCTGGGATAGTGTTCAATCTCAAAGGAGGGATATAAATCTGGGACAGTGTTCAATCTGAAAAGGAGGTATATTAATCAGGGATAGTGTTCAATCCGAACAGACGGGATATAAATCAGGGATAGTGTTCAATCTGAAAAGGAGGGATATAAATCAGGGATAGTGTTCAATCCGTACGGGATGGATATAAATCAGGGATAGTGTTCAATCTGAACGGGAGGGATGTAAATCAGGAATAGTGTTCACGATGAACAGGAGGAATATAAATCGGGGAGAGCGTACAATCCGAACGGTACGGATATAAATCAGGGATAGTGTTCAATCCGAACGTGAGGGATATAAATCAGGAATAGTGTTCAATCTGAACAGGAGGGATATAAATCAGGGAAAGTGATCAATCTGAACAGGAGGGATATAAATCAGGGATAGTGTCCAATCCGAACAGGGGGTATATAAATGAGGGATAGCATTCAATCCGAATAGGAGGGATATAAATCAGGGATAGTGTTCAATCCGATCAGGAGGGATATAAATCAGGGATAGTGTTCAATCCGAACGGGAGGGATATAAATCAACGATAGTGTTCAAACCGAACGGGAGGGATATAAATCAGGGATAGTGTTCAATCTGAACGGGAGGGATGTAAATCAGGGATAGTGTTCAATCCGAACAGGATGGATATGCATCAGGGATAGTTTTCAATCCGAGCAGGAGAGATATAAATCAGGGATAGTGTTCAATCTGAACAGGAGCGATATAAATCAGGGATAGTGTTCAATCTGAACGGGAGGGATGTAAATCAGGGATAGTGTTCAATCGGAACAGGAGGGATATAAATCAGGGACAGTGTTCAATCGGAACAGGAGGGATATAAATCAGGGATAGTGTTCAATCTGAACAGGAGGGATATAAATCTGGGACAGTGTTCATGCTGAACGGGAGGGATATAAATCAGGGATAGTTTTCAATCTGAACGGGAGTGATATAAATCAGGGATAGTGTTCAATCTGAACAGGAGGGATATAAATCAGGGATAGTGTCTAATCCGAACAGGAGGTATATAAATCAGGGATAGTTTACAATCCAAACGGGAGGGATATAAATCAGGGATAGTTTTCTATCCGATCAGGATTGACGGATATAAACCAGCAATAGTGCTCAATCCGAACAGGATTGATATAAATCAGGGACAGTGTTCATGGTGAACAGGTGGGATATGAATCAGGGATAGTGTTCAATCCGAACGGGATGGATATAAATCAGGGATAGTGTTCAATCCGAACGGGATGGATATAAATCAGGGATAGTGTTCAATCTGAACGGGAGGGATATAAATCAGGGACAGTGTTCAATCTTAACAGGATGGATATAAATGAGGGATAGTGTTCAATCTTAACAGGATGGATATAAATCAGGGATAGTGTTCAATCTTAACAGGATGGATATAAATCAGGGATAGTGTTCAATCAGAACAGGAGAGATATAAATCAGGGATAGTGTTCAATCCGAATAGGAGGGATATAAATCAGGGATAGTGTTCAATCCGTTCAGGAGGGATATAAATCAGGGATAGTGTTCAATCCGAACAGGAGGGATATAAATCAGGGATAGTGTTCAATCCGAACGGGAGGGATATAAATCAGGGATAGTGATCAATCCGAACAGGAGGGATATAAATCAGGGATAGTGTTCAATTGGAACAGCAAGCATAAAATCAGGGATAGTGTTCAATCAGAACGGGAGGGAAATAAATCAGGGATAGTGTTCAATCTGAACAGGAGGGATATAAATCAGGGATAGTGTTCAATCAGAACGGGAGTGATATGAATCAGGGATAGTGTTCAATCCGAACAGGAGAGATATAAATCAGGGATAGTGTTCACTCTGAACAGGAGGGATATAAATCAGGGATAGTGTTCAAACCGAACTGGAGGGATATAAATCAGGGATAGTGTTCAATCTGAACAGGAGGGATATAAATCAGGGATAGTTTTCAATCTGAACGGGATGGATATAAATCAGGGATAGTGTTCAATCTGAACATGAGGGATATAAATCTGGGACAGTGTTCATGCTGAACGGGAGGGATATAAATCAGGGATAGTGTTCAATCCGAACGGGAGGGATATAAATCAGGGATAGTGTTCAATCCGAACGGGATGGATATAAATCAGGGATAGTGTTCAATCTGAACAGGAGGGATATAAATCAGGGACAGTGTTCAATCTTAACAGGATGGATATAAATGAGGGATAGTGTTCAATCTTAACAGGAGAGATATAAATCAGGGATAGTGTTCAATCTTAACAGGATGGATATAAATCAGGGATAGTGTTCAATCTGAACAGGAGAGATATAAATCAGGGATAGTCTTCAATCCGAATAGGAGGGATATAAATCAGGGATAGTGTTCAATCCGTTCAGGAGGGATATAAATCAGGGATAGTGTTCAATCCGAACAGGAGGGATATAAATCAGGGATAGTGTTCAATCCGAACGGGAGGGATATAAATCAGGGATAGTGATCAATCCGAACAGGAGGGATATAAATCAGGGATAGTGTTCAATTGGAACAGCAAGCATAAAATCAGGGATAGTGTTCAATCAGAACGGGAGGGAAATAAATCAGGGATAGTGTTCAATCTGAACAGGAGGGATATAAATCACGGATAGTGTTCAATCAGAACGGGAGTGATATGAATCAGGGATAGTGTTCAATCCGAACAGGAGAGATATAAATCAGGGATAGTGTTCACTCTGAACAGGAGGGATATAAATCAGGGATAGTGTTCAAACCGAACTGGAGGGATATAAATCAGGGATAGTGTTCAATCTGAACAGGAGGGATATAAATCAGGGATAGTTTTCAATCTGAACGGGATGGATATAAATCAGGGATAGTGTTCAATCTGAACATGAGGGATATAAATCTGGGACAGTGTTCATGCTGAACGGGAGGGATATAAATCAGGGATAGTGTTCAATCCGAACGGGAGGGATATAAATCAGGGATAGTGTTCAATCCGAACAGGAGGGAGAGAAATCAGGGATAGTGTTCATGCTGAACGGGAGGGATATAAATCAGGGATAGTGTTCAATCTGAACGGGAGGGATGTAAATCAGGGATAGTGTTCAATCCGAACAGGATGGATATGCATCAGGGATAGTTTTCAATCTGAACAGGAGAGATATAAATCAGGGATAGTGTTCAATCTGAACAGGAGCGATATAAATCAGGGATAGTGTTCAATCTGAACGGGAGGGATGTAAATCAGGGATAGTGTTCAATCGGAACAGGAGGGATATAAATCAGGGACAGTGTTCAATCGGAACAGGAGGGATATAAATCAGGGATAGTTTTCAATCTGAACGGGAGTGATATAAATCAGGGATAGTGTTCAATCTGAACAGGAGGGATATAAATCTGGGACAGTGTTCATGCTGAACGGGAGGGATATAAATCAGGGATAGTTTTCAATCTGAACGGGAGTGATATAAATCAGGGATAGTGTTCAATCTGAACAGGAGGGATATAAATCAGGGATAGTGTCTAATCCGAACAGGAGGGATATAAATCAGGGATAGTGTTCAATCTGAACAGGAGGGATATAAATCAGGGATAGTGTCTAATCCGAACAGGAGGGATATAAATCTGGGATAGTTTTCAATCCAAACAGGAGGGATATAAATCAGGGATAGTTTTCAATCCGATCAGGATTGACGGATATAAACCAGCAATAGTGCTCAATCCGAACAGGATTGATATAAATCAGGGACAGTGTTCATGGTGAACAGGTGGGATATGAATCAGGGATAGTGTTCAATCCGAACGGGATGGATATAAATCAGGGATAGTGTTCAATCCGAACGGGATGGATATAAATCAGGGATAGTGTTCAATCTGAACGGGAGGGATATAAATCAGGGACAGTGTTCAATCTTAACAGGATGGATATAAATCAGGGATAGTGTTCAATCTTAACAGGATGGATATAAATCAGGGATAGTGTTCAATCTGAACGGACGGGATATAAATCAGGGATAGTGTTCAATCCGAATAGGAGGGATATAAATCAGGGATAGTGTTCAATCCGAATAGGAGGGATATAAATCAGGGATAGTGTTCAATCCGAACGGGAGGGATATAAATCAGGGATAGTGTTCAATCCGAACGGGAGGGATATAAATCAGGGACAGTGTTCAATCTTAACAGGATGGATATAAATCAGGGATAGTGTTCAATCTTAACAGGATGGATATAAATCAGGGATAGTGTTCAATCTTAACAGGAGGGATATAAATCAGGGATAGTGTTCAATCCGAATAGGAGGGATATAAATCAGGGATAGTGTTCAATCCGAATAGGAGGGATATAAATCAGGGATAGTGTTCAATCCGTTCAGGAGGGATATAAATCAGGGATAGTGTTCAATCCGAATAGGAGGGATATAAATCAGGGATAGTGTTCAATCCGAACGGGAGGGATATAAATCAGGGATAGTGATCAATCCGAACAGGAGGGATATAAATCAGGGATAGTGTTCAATTGGAACAGCAAGCAGAAAATCAGGGATAGTGTTCAATCAGAACGGGAGGGATATAAATCAGGGATAGTGTTCAATCCGAAAGGAGGGATATAAATCTGGGATAGTGTTAAATCTGAACAGGAGGGATATAAATCAGGGATAGTTTTCAATCCGAACAGGAGAGATGTAAATCAGGGATAGTGTTCAATCTGAACAGGAGCGATATAAATCAGGGATAGTGTTCAATCTGAACGGGAGGGATGTAAATCAGGGATAGTGTTCAATCGGAACAGGAGGGATATAAATCAGGGACAGTGTTCAATCGGAACAGGAGGGATATAAATCAGGGATAGTTTTCAATCTGAACGGGAGTGATATAAACCAGCAATAGTGCTCAATCCGAACAGGATTGATATAAATCAGGGACAGTGTTCATGGTGAACAGGTGGGATATGAATCAGGGATAGTGTTCAATCTGAACGGGATGGATATAAATCAGGGATAGTGTTCAATCCGAACGGGATGGATATAAATCAGGGATAGTGTTCAATCTGAACGGGAGGGATATAAATCAGGGACAGTGTTCAATCTTAACAGGATGGATATAAATCAGGGATAGTGTTCAATCTTAACAGGATCGATATAAATCAGGGATAGTGTTCAATCTTAACAGGATGGATATAAATCAGGGATAGTGTTCAAATCGAACGGGATTGATATAAATCAGGGATAGTGTTCAATCTGAACGGGAGGGATATAAATCAGGGACAGTGTTCAATCTTAACAGGATGGATATAAATCAGGGATAGTGTTCAATCTTAACAGGATCGATATAAATCAGGGATAGTGTTCAATCTTAACAGGATGGATATAAATCAGGGATAGTGTTCAATCTGAACAGGAGGGATATAAATCAGGGATAGTGTTCAATCCGAATAGGAGGGATATAAATCAGGGATAGTGTTCAATCCGTTCAGGAGGGATATAAATCAGGGATAGTGTTCAATCCGTTCAGGAGGGATATAAATCAGGGATAGTGTTCAATCTGAACGGGAGGGATATAAATCAGGGACAGTGTTCAATCTTAACAGGATGGATATAAATCAGGGATAGTGTTCAATCTTAACAGGATCGATATAAATCAGGGATAGTGTTCAATCTTAACAGGATGGATATAAATCAGGGATAGTGTTCAATCCGAACGGGAGGGATATAAATCAGGGATAGTGATCAATCCGAACAGGAGGGATATAAATCAGGGATAGTGTTCAATTGGAACAGCAAGCATAAAATCAGGGATAGTGTTCAATCAGAACGGGAGGGAAATAAATCAGGGATAGTGTTCAATCTGAGCAGGAGGGATATAAATCAGGGATAGTGTTCAATCAGAACGGGAGTGATATGAATCAGGGATAGTGTTCAATCCGAACAGGAGAGATATAAATCAGGGATAGTGTTCAATCTGAACAGGAGGGATATAAATCAGGGATAGTGTTCAAACCGAACTGGAGGGATATAAATCAGGGATAGTGTTCAATCTGAACAGGAGGGATATAAATCAGGGATAGTTTTCAATCTGAACGGGAGGGATATAAATCTGGGACAGTGTTCATGCTGAACGGGAGGGATATAAATCAGGGATAGTGTTCAATCCGAACGGGAGGGATATAAATCAGGGATAGTCTTCAATCCGAACAGGAGGGACAGAAATCAGGGATAGTGTTCATGCTGAACGGGAGGGATATAAATCAGGGATAGTGTTCAATCTGAACGGGAGGGATGTAAATCAGGGATAGTGTTCAATCCGAACAGGATGGATATGCATCAGGGATAGTTTACAATCCGAACAGGAGAGATATAAATCAGGGATAGTGTTCAATCTGAACAGGAGGGATGTAAATCAGGGATAGTGTTCAATCGGAACAGGAGGGATATAAATCAGGGACAGTGTTCAATCGGAACAGGAGGGATATAAATCAGGGATAGTTTTCAATCTGAACGGGAGTGATATAAATCAGGGATAGTGTTCAATCTGAACAGGAGGGATATAAATCTGGGACAGTGTTCATGCTGAACGGGAGGGATATAAATCAGGGATAGTTTTCAATCTGAACGGGAGTGATATAAATCAGGGATAGTGTTCAATCTGAACAGGAGGGATATAAATCAGGGATAGTGTCTAATCCGAACAGGAGGGATATAAATCAGGGATAGTGTTCAATCTGAACAGGAGGGATATAAATCAGGGATAGTGTTCAATCCGAAAGGAGGGATATAAATCTGGGATAGTGTTCAATCTGAACAGGAGGGATATAAATCAGGGATAATGTTCAATCCGAAAGGAGGGATATAAATCTGGGATAGTGTTCAATCTCAAAGGAGGGATATAAATCTGGGATCTGGGACAGTGTTCAATGTGTAAAGGAGGGATGTAAATCAGGGATAGAGTTCAATCTGAAAAGGAGGGATATAAATCAGGGATAGTGTTCAATCCGAACAGACGGGATATAAATCAGGGATAGTGTTCAATCTGAAAAGGAGGGATATAAATCAGGGATAGTGTTCAATCCGTACGGGACGGATATAAATCAGGGATACTGTTCAATCTGAACGGGAGGGATGTAAATCAGGAATAGTGTTCACGATGAACAGGAGGAATATAAATCGGGGAGAGCGTACAATCCGAACGGTACGGATATAAATCAGGGATAGTGTTCAATCCGAACGTGAGGGATATAAATCAGGAATAGTGTTCAATCTCAACAGGAGGGATATAAATCAGGGAAAGTGATCAATCTGAACAGGAGGGATATAAATCAGGGATAGTGTCCAATCCGAACAGGGGGGATATAAATCAGGGATAGCATTCAATCCGAATAGGAGGGATATAAATCAGGGATAGTGTTCAATCCGATCAGGAGGGATATAAATCAAGGATAGTGTTCAATCCGAACGGGAGGGATATAAATCAAGGATAGTGTTCAAACCGAACGGGAGGGATATAAATCAGGGATAGTGTTCAATCTGAACGGGAGGGATGTAAATCAGAGATAGTGTTCAATCCGAATAGGAGGGATATAAATCAGGGATAGTGTTCAATCCGAAAGGAGGGATATAAATCTGGGATAGTGTTCAATCTGAACAGGAGGGATATAAATCAGGGATAGTTTTCAATCCGAACAGGAGAGATGTAAATCAGGGATAGTGTTCAATCTGAACAGGAGCGATATAAATCAGGGATAGTGTTCAATCTGAACGGGAGGGATGTAAATCAGGGATAGTGTTCAATCGGAACAGGAGGGATATAAATCAGGGACAGTGTTCAATCGGAACAGGAGGGATATAAATCAGGGATAGTTTTCAATCTGAACGGGAGTGATATAAATCAGGGATAGTGTTCAATCTGAACAGGAGGGATATAAATCAGGGATAGTGTCTAATCCGAACAGGAGGGATATAAATCAGGGATAGTTTTCAATCCAAACGGGAGGGATATAAATCAGGGATAGTTTTCAATCCGATCAGGATTGACGGATATAAACCAGCAATAGTGCTCAATCCGAACAGGATTGATATAAATCAGGGACAGTGTTCATGGTGAACAGGTGGGATATGAATCAGGGATAGTGTTCAATCTGAACGGGATGGATATAAATCAGGGATAGTGTTCAATCCGAACGGGATGGATATAAATCAGGGATAGTGTTCAATCTGAACGGGAGGGATATAAATCAGGGACAGTGTTCAATCTTAACAGGATGGATATAAATCAGGGAAAGTGTTCAATCTTAACAGGATCGATATAAATCAGGGATAGTGTTCAATCTTAACAGGATGGATATAAATCAGGGATAGTGTTCAAATCGAACGGGATTGATATAAATCAGGGATAGTGTTCAATCTGAACGGGAGGGATATAAATCAGGGACAGTGTTCAATCTTAACAGGATGGATATAAATCAGGGATAGTGTTCAATCTTAACAGGATCGATATAAATCAGGGATAGTGTTCAATCTTAACAGGATGGATATAAATCAGGGATAGTGTTCAATCTGAACAGGAGGGATATAAATCAGGGATAGTGTTCAATCCGAATAGGAGGGATATAAATCAGGGATAGTGTTCAATCCGTTCAGGAGGGATATAAATCAGGGATAGTGTTCAATCCGTTCAGGAGGGATATAAATCAGGGATAGTGTTCAATCTGAACGGGAGGGATATAAATCAGGGACAGTGTTCAATCTTAACAGGATGGATATAAATCAGGGATAGTGTTCAATCTTAACAGGATCGATATAAATCAGGGATAGTGTTCAATCTTAACAGGATGGATATAAATCAGGGATAGTGTTCAATCCGAACGGGAGGGATATAAATCAGGGATAGTGATCAATCCGAACAGGAGGGATATAAATCAGGGATAGTGTTCAATTGGAACAGCAAGCATAAAATCAGGGATAGTGTTCAATCAGAACGGGAGGGAAATAAATCAGGGATAGTGTTCAATCTGAGCAGGAGGGATATAAATCAGGGATAGTGTTCAATCAGAACGGGAGTGATATGAATCAGGGATAGTGTTCAATCCGAACAGGAGAGATATAAATCAGGGATAGTGTTCAATCTGAACAGGAGGGATATAAATCAGGGATAGTGTTCAAACCGAACTGGAGGGATATAAATCAGGGATAGTGTTCAATCTGAACAGGAGGGATATAAATCAGGGATAGTTTTCAATCTGAACGGGAGGGATATAAATCTGGGACAGTGTTCATGCTGAACGGGAGGGATATAAATCAGGGATAGTGTTCAATCCGAACGGGAGGGATATAAATCAGGGATAGTCTTCAATCCGAACAGGAGGGACAGAAATCAGGGATAGTGTTCATGCTGAACGGGAGGGATATAAATCAGGGATAGTGTTCAATCTGAACGGGAGGGATGTAAATCAGGGATAGTGTTCAATCCGAACAGGATGGATATGCATCAGGGATAGTTTACAATCCGAACAGGAGAGATATAAATCAGGGATAGTGTTCAATCTGAACAGGAGGGATGTAAATCAGGGATAGTGTTCAATCGGAACAGGAGGGATATAAATCAGGGACAGTGTTCAATCGGAACAGGAGGGATATAAATCAGGGATAGTTTTCAATCTGAACGGGAGTGATATAAATCAGGGATAGTGTTCAATCTGAACAGGAGGGATATAAATCTGGGACAGTGTTCATGCTGAACAGGAGGGATATAAATCAGGGATAGTTTTCAATCTGAACGGGAGTGATATAAATCAGGGATAGTGTTCAATCTGAACAGGAGGGATATAAATCAGGGATAGTGTCTAATCCGAACAGGAGGGATATAAATCAGGGATAGTGTTCAATCTGAACAGGAGGGATATAAATCAGGGATAGTGTTCAATCCGAAAGGAGGGATATAAATCTGGGATAGTGTTCAATCTGAACAGGAGGGATATAAATCAGGGATAATGTTCAATCCGAAAGGAGGGATATAAATCTGGGATAGTGTTCAATCTCAAAGGAGGGATATAAATCTGGGATCTGGGACAGTGTTCAATGTGTAAAGGAGGGATGTAAATCAGGGATAGAGTTCAATCTGAAAAGGAGGGATATAAATCAGGGATAGTGTTCAATCCGAACAGACGGGATATAAATCAGGGATAGTGTTCAATCTGAAAAGGAGGGATATAAATCAGGGATAGTGTTCAATCCGTACGGGACGGATATAAATCAGGGATACTGTTCAATCTGAACGGGAGGGATGTAAATCAGGAATAGTGTTCACGATGAACAGGAGGAATATAAATCGGGGAGAGCGTACAATCCGAACGGTACGGATATAAATCAGGGATAGTGTTCAATCCGAACGTGAGGGATATAAATCAGGAATAGTGTTCAATCTCAACAGGAGGGATATAAATCAGGGAAAGTGATCAATCTGAACAGGAGGGATATAAATGAGGGATAGTGTCCAATCCGAACAGGGGGGATATAAATCAGGGATAGCAATCAATCCGAATAGGAGGGATATAAATCAGGGATAGTGTTCAATCCGATCAGGAGGGATATAAATCAAGGATAGTGTTCAATCCGAACGGGAGGGATATAAATCAAGGATAGTGTTCAAACCGAACGGGAGGGATATAAATCAGGGATAGTGTTCAATCTGAACGGGAGGGATGTAAATCAGAGATAGTGTTCAATCCGAATAGGAGGGATATAAATCAGGGATAGTGTTCAATCCGAAAGGAGGGATATAAATCTGGGATAGTGTTCAATCTGAACAGGAGGGATATAAATCAGGGATAGTTTTCAATCCGAACAGGAGAGATGTAAATCAGGGATAGTGTTCAATCTGAACAGGAGCGATATAAATCAGGGATAGTGTTCAATCTGAACGGGAGGGATGTAAATCAGGGATAGTGTTCAATCGGAACAGGAGGGATATAAATCAGGGACAGTGTTCAATCGGAACAGGAGGGATATAAATCAGGGATAGTTTTCAATCTGAACGGGAGTGATATAAATCAGGGATAGTGTTCAATCTGAACAGGAGGGATATAAATCAGGGATAGTGTCTAATCCGAACAGGAGGGATATAAATCAGGGATAGTTTTCAATCCAAACGGGAGGGATATAAATCAGGGATAGTTTTCAATCCGATCAGGATTGACGGATATAAACCAGCAATAGTGCTCAATCCGAACAGGATTGATATAAATCAGGGACAGTGTTCATGGTGAACAGGTGGGATATGAATCAGGGATAGTGTTCAATCCGAACGGGATGGATATAAATCAGGGATAGTGTTCAATCCGAACGGGATGGATATAAATCAGGGATAGTGTTCAATCTGAACGGGAGGGATATAAATCAGGGACAGTGTTCAATCTTAACAGGATGGATATAAATCAGGGATAGTGTTCAATCTTAACAGGATCGATATAAATCAGGGATAGTGTTCAATCTTAACAGGATGGATATAAATCAGGGATAGTGTTCAATCCGAACGGGATGGATATAAATCAGGGATAGTGTTCAATCTGAACGGGAGGGATGTAAATCAGGGACAGTGTTCAATCTTAACAGGATGGATATAAATCAGGGATCGTGTTCAATCTTAACAGGATCGATATAAATCAGGGATAGTGTTCAATCCGAACAGGAGGGATATAAATCAGGGATAGTGTTCAATCCGAACGGGAGGGATATAAATCAGGGATAGTGATCAATCCGAACAGGATGGATATAAATCAGGGATAGTGTTCAATCTTAACAGGATCGATATAAATCAGGGATAGTGTTCAATCTTAACAGGATGGATATAAATCAGGGATAGTGTTCAATCCGAACGGGAGGGATATAAATCAGGGATAGTGATCAATCAGAACGGGAGGGAAATAAATCAGGGATAGTGTTCAATCTGAACAGGAGGGATATAAATCAGGGATAGTGTTCAATCAGAACGGGAGTGATATGAATCAGGGATAGTGTTCAATCCGAACAGGAGAGATATAAATCAGGGATAGTGTTCAATCTGAACAGGAGGGATATAAATCAGGGATAGTGTTCAAACCGAACTGGAGGGATATAAATCAGGGATAGTGTTCAATCTGAACAGGAGGGATATAAATCAGGGATAGTTTTCAATCTGAACGGGAGGGATATAAATCTGGGACAGTGTTCATGCTGAACGGGAGGGATATAAATCAGGGATAGTGTTCAATCCGAACGGGAGGGATATAAATCAGGGATAGTCTTCAATCCGAACAGGAGGGACAGAAATCAGGGATAGTGTTCATGCTGAACGGGAGGGATATAAATCAGGGATAGTGTTCAATCTGAACGGGAGGGATGTAAATCAGGGATTGTGGTCAATCCGAACAGAATGGATATGCATCAGGGATAGTTTTCAATCCGAACAGGAGAGATATAAATCAGGGATAGTGTTCAATCTGAACAGGAGCGATATAAATCAGGGATAGTGTTCAATCTGAACGGGAGGGATGTAAATCAGGGATAGTGTTCAATCGGAACAGGAGGGATATAAATCAGGGACAGTGTTCAATCGGAACAGGAGGGATATAAATCAGGGATAGTTTTCAATCTGAACGGGAGTGATATAAATCAGGGATAGTGTTCAATCTGAACAGGAGGGATATAAATCTGGGACAGTGTTCATGCTGAACGGGAGGGATATAAATCAGGGATAGTTTTCAATCTGAACGGGAGTGATATAAATCAGGGATAGTGTTCAATCTGAACAGGAGGGATATAAATCAGGGATAGTGTCTAATCCGAACAGGAGGGATATAAATCAGGGATAGTGTTCAATCTGAACAGGAGGGATATAAATCAGGGATAGTGTTCAATCCGAAAGGAGGGATATAAATCTGGGATAGTGTTCAATCTGAACAGGAGGGATATAAATCAGGGATAATGTTCAATCCGAAAGGAGGGATATAAATCTGGGATAGTGTTCAATCTCAAAGGAGGGATGTAAATCAGGGATAGAGTTCAATCTGAAAAGGAGGGATATAAATCAGGGATAGTGTTCAATCTGAACAGGAGGGATATAAATCAGGGATAGTGTCTAATCCGAACAGGAGGGATATAAATCAGGGATAGTTTTCAATCCAAACGGGAGGGATATAAATCAGGGATAGTTTTCAATCCGATCAGGATTGACGGATATAAACCAGCAATAGTGCTCAATCCGAACAGGATTGATATAAATCAGGGACAGTGTTCATGGTGAACAGGTGGGATATGAATCAGGGATAGTGTTCAATCCGAACGGGATGGATATAAATCAGGGATAGTGTTCAATCCGAACGGGATGGATATAAATCAGGGATAGTGTTCAATCTGAACGGGAGGGATATAAATCAGGGACAGTGTTCAATCTTAACAGGATGGATATAAATCAGGGATAGTGTTCAATCTTAACAGGATCGATATAAATCAGGGATAGTGTTCAATCTTAACAGGATGGATATAAATCAGGGATAGTGTTCAATCCGAACGGGATGGATATAAATCAGGGATAGTGTTCAATCTGAACGGGAGGGATGTAAATCAGGGACAGTGTTCAATCTTAACAGGATGGATATAAATCAGGGATCGTGTTCAATCTTAACAGGATCGATATAAATCAGGGATAGTGTTCAATCCGAACAGGAGGGATATAAATCAGGGATAGTGTTCAATCCGAACGGGAGGGATATAAATCAGGGATAGTGATCAATCCGAACAGGATGGATATAAATCAGGGATAGTGTTCAATCTTAACAGGATCGATATAAATCAGGGATAGTGTTCAATCTTAACAGGATGGATATAAATCAGGGATAGTGTTCAATCCGAACGGGAGGGATATAAATCAGGGATAGTGATCAATCAGAACGGGAGGGAAATAAATCAGGGATAGTGTTCAATCTGAACAGGAGGGATATAAATCAGGGATAGTGTTCAATCAGAACGGGAGTGATATGAATCAGGGATAGTGTTCAATCCGAACAGGAGAGATATAAATCAGGGATAGTGTTCAATCTGAACAGGAGGGATATAAATCAGGGATAGTGTTCAAACCGAACTGGAGGGATATAAATCAGGGATAGTGTTCAATCTGAACAGGAGGGATATAAATCAGGGATAGTTTTCAATCTGAACGGGAGGGATATAAATCTGGGACAGTGTTCATGCTGAACGGGAGGGATATAAATCAGGGATAGTGTTCAATCCGAACGGGAGGGATATAAATCAGGGATAGTCTTCAATCCGAACAGGAGGGACAGAAATCAGGGATAGTGTTCATGCTGAACGGGAGGGATATAAATCAGGGATAGTGTTCAATCTGAACGGGAGGGATGTAAATCAGGGATTGTGGTCAATCCGAACAGAATGGATATGCATCAGGGATAGTTTTCAATCCGAACAGGAGAGATATAAATCAGGGATAGTGTTCAATCTGAACAGGAGCGATATAAATCAGGGATAGTGTTCAATCTGAACGGGAGGGATGTAAATCAGGGATAGTGTTCAATCGGAACAGGAGGGATATAAATCAGGGACAGTGTTCAATCGGAACAGGAGGGATATAAATCAGGGATAGTTTTCAATCTGAACGGGAGTGATATAAATCAGGGATAGTGTTCAATCTGAACAGGAGGGATATAAATCTGGGACAGTGTTCATGCTGAACGGGAGGGATATAAATCAGGGATAGTTTTCAATCTGAACGGGAGTGATATAAATCAGGGATAGTGTTCAATCTGAACAGGAGGGATATAAATCAGGGATAGTGTCTAATCCGAACAGGAGGGATATAAATCAGGGATAGTGTTCAATCTGAACAGGAGGGATATAAATCAGGGATAGTGTTCAATCCGAAAGGAGGGATATAAATCTGGGATAGTGTTCAATCTGAACAGGAGGGATATAAATCAGGGATAATGTTCAATCCGAAAGGAGGGATATAAATCTGGGATAGTGTTCAATCTCAAAGGAGGGATGTAAATCAGGGATAGAGTTCAATCTGAAAAGGAGGGATATAAATCAGGGATAGTGTTCAATCCGAACAGACGGGATATAAATCAGGGATAGTGTTCAATCTGAAAAGGAGGGATATAAATCAGGGATAGTGTTCAATCCGTACGGGACGGATATAAATCAGGGATACTGTTCAATCTGAACGGGAGGGATGTAAATCAGGAATAGTGTTCACGATGAACAGGAGGAATATAAATCGGGGAGAGCGTACAATCCGAACGGTACGGATATAAATCAGGGATAGTGTTCAATCCGAACGTGAGGGATATAAATCAGGAATAGTGTTCAATCTGAACAGGAGGGATATAAATCAGGGAAAGTGATCAATCTGAACAGGAGGGATATAAATCAGGGATAGTGTCCAATCCGAACAGGGGGGATATAAATCAGGGATAGCATTCAATCCGAATAGGAGGGATATAAATCAGGGATAGTGTTCAATCCGATCAGGGGGGATATAAATCAGGGATAGTGTTCAATCCGAACGGGAGGGATATAAATCAAGGATAGTGTTCAAACCGAACGGGAGGGATATAAATCAGGGATAGTGTTCAATCTGAACGGGAGGGATGTAAATCAGGGATAGTGTTCAATCCGAACAGGATGGATATGCATCAGGGATAGTTTTCAATCCGAACAGGAGAGATATAAATCAGGGATAGTGTTCAATCTGAACAGGAGCGATATAAATCAGGGATAGTGTTCAATCTGAACGGGAGGGATGTAAATCAGGGATAGTGTTCAATCGGAACAGGAGGGATATAAATCAGGGACAGTGTTCAATCGGAACAGGAGGGATATAAATCAGGGATAGTGTTCAATCTGAACAGGAGGGATATAAATCTGGGACAGTGTTCATGCTGAACGGGAGGGATATAAATCAGGGATAGTTTTCAATCTGAACGGGAGTGATATAAATCAGGGATAGTGTTCAATCTGAACAGGAGGGATATAAATCAGGGATAGTGTCTAATCCGAACAGGAGGGATATAAATCAGGGATAGTTTACAATCCAAACGGGAGGGATATAAATCAGGGATAGTTTTCTATCCGATCAGGATTGACGGATATAAACCAGCAATAGTGCTCAATCCGAACAGGATTGATATAAATCAGGGACAGTGTTCATGGTGAACAGGTGGGATATGAATCAGGGATAGTGTTCAATCCGAACGGGATGGATATAAATCAGGGATAGTGTTCAATCCGAACGGGATGGATATAAATCAGGGATAGTGTTCAATCTGAACCGGAGGGATATAAATCAGGGACAGTGTTCAATCTTAACAGGATGGATATAAATCAGGGATAGTGTTCAATCTTAACAGGATGGATATAAATCAGGGATAGTGTTCAATCTGAACAGGAGGGATATAAATCAGGGATAGTGTTCAATCCGAATAGGAGGGATATAAATCAGGGATAGTGTTCAATCCGTTCAGGAGGGATATAAATCAGGGATAGTGTTCAATCCGAACAGGAGGGATATAAATCAGGGATAGTGTTCAATCCGAACGGGAGGGATATAAATCAGGGATAGTGATCAATCCGAACAGGAGGGATATAAATCAGGGATAGTGTTCAATCTGAACATGAGGGATATAAATCTGGGACAGTGTTCATGCTGAACGGGAGGGATATAAATCAGGGATAGTGTTCAATCCGAACGGGAGGGATATAAATCAGGGATAGTCTTCAATCCGAACAGGAGGGACAGAAATCAGGGATAGTGTTCATGCTGAACGGGAGGGATATAAATCAGGGATAGTGTTCAATCTGAACGGGAGGGATGTAAATCAGGGATAGTGTTCAATCCGAACAGGATGGATATGCATCAGGGATAGTTTTCAATCCGAACAGGAGAGATATAAATCAGGGATAGTGTTCAATCTGAACAGGAGCGATATAAATCAGGGATAGTGTTCAATCTGAACAGGAGCGATATAAATCAGGGATAGTGTTCAATCTGAACAGGAGAGATATAAATCAGGGATAGTGTTCAATCTGAACAGGAGGGATATAAATCAGGGATAGTGTTCAATCTGAACGGGAGGGATGTAAATCAGGGATAGTGTTCAATCGGAACAGGAGGGATATAAATCAGGGACAGTGTTCAATCGGAACAGGAGGGATATAAATCAGGGATAGTTTTCAATCTGAACGGGAGTGATATAAATCAGGGATAGTGTTCAATCTGAACAGGAGGGATATAAATCTGGGACAGTGTTCATGCTGAACGGGAGGGATATAAATCAGGGATAGTTTTCAATCTGAACGGGAGTGATATAAATCAGGGATAGTGTTCAATCTGAACAGGAGGGATATAAATCAGGGATAGTGTCTAATCTGAACAGGAGGGATATAAATCAGGGATAGTTTTCAATCCAAACAGGAGGGATATAAATCAGGGATAGTTTTCAATCCGATCAGGATTGACGGACATAAACCAGCAATAGTGCTCAATCCGAACAGGATTGATATAAATCACAGACAGTGTTCATGGTGAACAGGTGGGATATGAATCAGGGATAGTGTTCAATCCGAACGGGATGGATATAAATCAGGGATAGTGTTCAATCCGAACGGGATGGATATAAATCAGGGATAGTGTTCAATCTGAACGGGAGGGATATAAATCAGGGACAGTGTTCAATCTTAACAGGAGGGATATAAATCAGGGATAGTGTTCAATCTTAACAGGATGGATATAAATCAGGGATAGTGTTCAATCCGAACGGGAGGGATATAAATCAGGGATAGTCTTCAATCCGAACAGGAGGGACAGAAATCAGGGATAGTGTTCATGCTGAACGGGAGGGATATAAATCAGGGATAGTGTTCAATCAGAACGGGAGGGAAATAAATCAGGGATAGTGTTCAATCTGAACAGGAGGGATATAAATCAGGGATAGTGTTCAATCAGAACGGGAGTGATATGAATCAGGGATAGTGTTCAATCCGAACAGGAGAGATATAAATCAGGGATAGTGTTCAATCTGAACAGGAGGGATATAAATCAGGGATAGTGTTCAAACCGAACTGGAGGGATATAAATCAGGGATAGTGTTCAATCTGAACGGGATGGATATAAATCAGGGATAGTGTTCAATCTGAACAGGAGGGATATAAATCTGGGACAGTGTTCATGCTGAACGGGAGGGATATAAATCAGGGATAGTGTTCAATCCGAACGGGAGGGATATAAATCAGGGATAGTCTTCAATCCGAACAGGAGGGACAGAAATCAGGGATAGTGTTCATGCTGAACGGGAGGGATATAAATCAGGGATAGTGTTCAATCTGAACGGGAGGGATGTAAATCAGGGATAGTGTTCAATCCGAACAGGATGGATATGCTTCAGGGATAGTTTTCAATCCGAACAGGAGAGATATAAATCAGGGATAGTGTTCAATCTGAACAGGAGCGATATAAATCAGGGATAGTGTCCAATCTGAACGGGAGGGATGTAAATCAGGGATAGTGTTCAATCGGAACAGGAGGGATATAAATCAGGGACAGTGTTCAATCGGAACAGGAGGGATATAAATCAGGGATAGTTTTCAATCTGAACGGGAGTGATATAAATCAGGGATAGTGTTCAATCTGAACAGGAGGGATATAAATCTGGACAGTGTTCATGCTGAACGGGAGGGATATAAATCAGGGATAGTGTCTAATCCGAACAGGAGGGATATAAATCAGGGATAGTTTTCAATCCAAACAGGAGGGATATAAATCAGGGATAGTTTTCAATCCGATCAGGATTGACGGATATAAACCAGCAATAGTGCTCAATCCGAACAGGATTGATATAAATCAGGGACAGTGTTCATGGTGAACAGGTGGGATATGAATCAGGGATAGTGTTCAATCCGAACGGGATGGATATAAATCAGGGATAGTGTTCAATCCGAACGGGATGGATATAAATCAGGGATAGTGTTCAATCTGAACGGGAGGGATATAAATCAGGGACAGTGTTCAATCTTAACAGGATGGATATAAATCAGGGATAGTTTTCAATCTTAACAGGATGGATATAAATCAGGGATAGTGTTCAATCTTAACAGGATGGATATAAATCAGGGATAGTGTTCAATCTTAACAGGAGGGATATAAATCAGGGATAGTGTTCAATCCGAATAGGAGGGATATAAATCAGGGATAGTGTTCAATCCGAATAGGAGGGATATAAATCAGGGATAGTGTTCAATCCGTTCAGGAGGGATATAAATCAGGGATAGTGTTCAATCCGAACAGGAGGGATATAAATCAGGGATAGTGTTCAATCCGAACGGGAGGGATATAAATCAGGGATAGTGATCAATCCGAACAGGAGGGATATAAATCAGGGATAGTGTTCAATTGGAACAGCAAGCAGAAAATCAGGGATAGTGTTCAATCAGAACGGGAGGGATATAAATCAGGGATAGTGTTCAATCCGAAAGGAGGGATATAAATCTGGGATAGTGTTCAATCTGAACAGGAGGGATATAAATCAGGGATAGTGTTCAATCCAAAAGGAGGGATATAAATCTGGGATAGTGTTCAATCTGAACAGGAGGGATATAAATCAGGGATAGTGTTCAATCCGAAAGGAGGGATATAAATCTGGGATAGTGTTCAATCTGAACGGGAGGGATATAAATCAGGGACAGTGTTCAATGTGTAAAGGAGGGATGTAAATCAGGGATAGTGTTCAATCCGTTCAGGAGGGATATAAATCAGGGATAGTGTTCAATCCGAATAGAAGGGATATAAATCAGGGATAGTGTTCAATCCGAACGGGAGGGATATAAATCAGGGATAGTGATCAATCCGAACAGGAGGGATATAAATCAGGGATAGTGTTCAATTGGAACAGCAAGCAGAAAATCAGGGATAGTGTTCAATCAGAACGGGAGGGATATAAAACAGGGAAAGTGTTCAATCCGAAAGGAGGGATATAAATCTGGGATAGTGTTCAATCTGAACAGGAGGGATATAAATCAGGGATAGTGTTCAATCCGAAAGGAGGGATATAAATCTGGGATAGTGTTCAATCTGAACAGGAGGGATATAAATCAGGGATAGTGTTCAATCCGAAAGGAGGGATATAAATCTGGGATAGTGTTCAATCTCAAAGGAGGGATATAAATCTGGGACAGTGTTCAATGTGTAAAGGAGGGATGTAAATCAGGGATAGTGTTCAATCTGAAAAGGAGGGATATAAATCAGGGATAGTGTTCAATCCGAACAGACGGGATATAAATCAGGGATAGTGTTCAATCTGAAAAGGAGGGATATAAATCAGGGATAATGTTCAATCTGAAAAGGAGGGTTATAAATCAGGGATATTGTACAATCTGAAAAGGAGGGATATAAATCAGGGATAGTGTTCAATGTGAACAGGAGGGATATAAATCAGGGATAGTGTTCAATCCGAACAGGAGAGATATAAATCAGGGATAGTGTTCACTCTGAACAGGAGGAATATAAATCAGGGATAGTTTTCAATCTGAACGGGAGGGGTATAAATCAGGGATAGTGTTCAATCTGAACGGGAGGGATATAAATCAGGGATAGTTTTCAATCTGAACAGGAGGGATATAAATCAGGGATAGTGTTCACTCTGAACAGGAGGAATATAAATCAGGGATAGTGTTCAATCTGAACAGGAGGGATATAAATCAGGGATAGTTTTCAATCTGAACGGGAGGGATATAAATCAGGGATAGTGTTCAATCTGAACAGGAGGGATATAAATCAGGGATAGTGTTCAATCCGAACAGGAGGGATATAAATCAGGGATAGTGTTCAATCTGAGCAGGAGGGATATAAATCAGGGATAGTTTTCAATCTGAACGGGAGGGGTATAAATCAGGGATAGTGTTCAATCTAAACGGGAGGGATATAAATCAGGAATAGTGTTCAATCTGAACAGGAGCGATATAAATCAGGGATAGTGTTCAATCCGTTCAGGAGGGATATAAATCAGGGATAGTGTTCAATCTAAACGGGAGGGGTATAAATCAGGGATAGTGTTCAATCTGAACGGGAGGGAGATAAATCAGGGATAGTGTTCAATCGGAACGGGAGGGATATAAATCAGGGATAGTGTTCAATCTAAACGGGAGGGGTATAAATCAGGGATAGTGTTCAATCTAAACAGGAGGGATATAAATCAGGGATAGTGTTCAATCCGAACGGGAGGGATATAAATCAGGGATAGTGTTCAATCCGATCAGGATTGACGGATATAAACCAGCAATAGTGCTCAATCCAAACAAGATTGATTTAAATCAGGGATAGTGTTCATGGTGAACAGGTGGGATATGAATCAGGGATAGTGTTCAATCCGAACGGGATGGATATAAATCAGGGATAGTGTTCAATCTGAACGGGAGGGATGTAAATCAGGAATAGTGTTCACGATGAACAGGAGGAATATAAATCGGGGAGAGCGTACAATCCGAACGGTACGGATATAAATCAGGGATAGTGTTCAATCCGAACGTGAGGGATATAAATCAGGAATAGTGTTCAATCTGAACAGGAGGGATATAAATCAGGGAAAGTGATCAATCTGAACAGGAGGGATATAAATCAGGGATAGTGTCCAATCCGAACAGGGGGGATATAAATCAGGGATAGCATTCAATCCGAATAGGAGGGATATAAATCAGGGATAGTGTTCAATCCGATCAGGAGGGATATAAATCAGGGATAGTGTTCAATCCGAACGGGAGGGATATAAATCAAGGATAGTGTTCAAACCGAACGGGAGGGATATAAATCAGGGATAGTGTTCAATCCGATCAGGAGGGATATAAATCAGGGATAGTGATCAATCCGAACAGGATGGATATAAATCAGGGATAGTGTTCAATCCGAACGGGAGGGATATAAATCAGGAATAGTGATCAATCCGAACAGGAGGGATATAAATCAGGGATAGAGTTCAATCCGAACAGGAGGGATATAAATCAGGGATAGTGTTCAATCCGAACGGGATGGATATAAATCAGGGATGGTGTTCAATCTGAACGGGAGGGATATAAATCAGGGATTGTGTTCAATCTGAACAGGAGGGATATAAATCAGGGATTGTGTTCAATCCGAACGGGAGGGATATAAATATGGGATAGTGTTGAATCTGAACGGATGTGATATAACTCAGGAATAGTGTTCAATCCGAACGGGAGGGATATAAATCAGTGAGAGTGTTCAATCTGATCAGGAGGGATATAAATCAGGGATTGTGTTCAATCCGAACGGGAGGGTTATAAATCAGTGATAGTGTTCAATCTGAACAGGAGGGATATAAATCAGGGATTGTGTTCAATCCGAATGGGAGGGATGGAAATCAGGAATAGTGTTCACGATGATCAGGAGGAATATAAATCAGGGAGAGTGTCCAATCGGAACGAGAGGGATATAAACCAGGGATAGTGTTCAGTCCGATCGGGATAGATATCAAACAGGGATAGTGTTCAATCCAAACGGGATGGATATAAATCAGGGATAGTGTTCAATCCGATCGGGATGGATATCAATCAGGGATAGTGTTCAATCTGAACAGGAGGGATATAAATCAGGGATAGTGTTCAATCCGAACGGGAGGGATATAAATCAGGGATTGTGTTCATTCCGAACAGGAGGGATATAAATCAGGGATAGTGTTCAATCTGAACAGGAGGGATATAAATCTGGGATAGTGTTCAATCCGAATGGGAGGGATATAAATCAGGGATAGTTTTCAATCCGAACGGGACGGATATAAATCAGAGATAGTGCTCAATCCGATCAGGATTGACGGATATAAACCAGGAATAGTGCTCAATCTGAACAGGATTGATATAAATCTGGGACAGTGTTCATGGTGAACAGGTGGCATATGAATCAGGGATAGTGTTCAATCCGAACGGGATGGATATAAATCAGGGATAGTGTTCAATCTGAACGGGAGGGATGTAAATCAGGAATAGTGTTCACGATGAACAGGAGGAATATAAATCGGGGAGAGCGTACAATCCGAACGGTACGGATATAAATCAGGGATAGTGTTCAATCCGAACGTGAGGGATATAAATCAGGAATAGTGTTCAATCTGAACAGGAGGGATATAAATCAGGGAAAGTGATCAATCTGAACAGGAGGGATATAAATCAGGGATAGTGTCCAATCCGAACAGGGGGGATATAAATCAGGGATAGCATTCAATCCGAATAGGAGGGATATAAATCAGGGATAGTGTTCAATCCGATCAGGAGGGATATAAATCAGGGATAGTGTTCCATCCGAACGGGAGGGATATAAATCAAGGATAGTGTTCAAACCGAACGGGAGGGATATAAATCAGGGATAGTGTTCAATCCGATCAGGAGGGATATAAATCAGGGATAGTGATCAATCCGAACAGGATGGATATAAATCAGGGATAGTGTTCAATCCGAACGGGAGGGATATAAATCAGGAATAGTGATCAATCCGAACAGGAGGGATATAAATCAGGGATAGAGTTCAATCCGAACAGGAGGGATATAAATCAGGGATAGTGTTCAATCCGAACGGGATGGATATAAATCAGGGATGGTGTTCAATCTGAACGGGAGGGATATAAATCAGGGATTGTGTTCAATCTGAACAGGAGGGATATAAATCAGGGATTGTGTTCAATCCGAACGGGAGGGATATAAATATGGGATAGTGTTGAATCTGAACGGATGTGATATAACTCAGGAATAGTGTTCAATCCGAACGGGAGGGATATAAATCAGTGAGAGTGTTCAATCTGATCAGGAGGGATATAAATCAGGGATTGTGTTCAATCCGAACGGGAGGGTTATAAATCAGTGATAGTGTTCAATCTGAACAGGAGGGATATAAATCAGGGATTGTGTTCAATCCGAATGGGAGGGATGGAAATCAGGAATAGTGTTCACGATGATCAGGAGGAATATAAATCAGGGAGAGTGTCCAATCGGAACGAGAGGGATATAAACCAGGGATAGTGTTCAGTCCGATCGGGATAGATATCAAACAGGGATAGTGTTCAATCCAAACGGGATGGATATAAATCAGGGATAGTGTTCAATCCGATCGGGATGGATATCAATCAGGGATAGTGTTCAATCTGAACAGGAGGGATATAAATCAGGGATAGTGTTCAATCCGAACGGGAGGGATATAAATCAGGGATTGTGTTCATTCCGAACAGGAGGGATATAAATCAGGGATAGTGTTCAATCTGAACAGGAGGGATATAAATCTGGGATAGTGTTCAATCCGAATGGGAGGGATATAAATCAGGGATAGTTTTCAATCCGAACGGGACGGATATAAATCAGAGATAGTGCTCAATCCGATCAGGATTGACGGATATAAACCAGGAATAGTGCTCAATCTGAACAGGATTGATATAAATCTGGGACAGTGTTCATGGTGAACAGGTGGCATATGAATCAGGGATAGTGTTCAATCCGAACGGGAGGGATATAAATCACGGATAGTGTTCAATCCGAACGGGAGGGATGTAAATCAGGAATAGTGTTCACGATGAACAGGATGAATATAAATCGGGGAGAGTGTACAATCCGAAAGGTATGGATATCAATCAGGGATAGTGTTCAATCCGAACGGGAGAGATATAAATCAGGGATAGTGTTCAAACCAAATAGGAGGGATATAAATTCGGGATAGTGTTCAATCCGATCAGGAGGGATATAAATCAGGGATAGTGTTTAATCCGAACGGGAGGGATATAAATCAGGGATAGTGTTCAAACCGAACGGGAGGAATATAAATCAGGGATAGTGATTAATCTGAACAGGAGGGATATAAATCAGGGATAGTGTTCAATCTGAACAGGAGGGATATAAATCAGGGATTGTGTTCAATCTGAACGGGAGGGATATAAATATGGGATAGTGTTGAATCTGAACGGGTGTGATATAACTCAGGGATAGTGTTCAATCCGAACGGGAGGGATATAAATCAGTGATAGTGTTCAATCTGAACAGGAGGGATATAAATCAGGGATTGTTTTCAATCCGAACGGGAAGGATATAAATCAGGGATAGTGTTGAATCTGATCGGGAGGGATATAAATCAGGGATAGTGTTCAATCCGAACGGGATGGATGGAAATCAGGAATAGTGTTCAATCCGATCGGGATGGATATCAATCAGGGATAGTGTTCAATCTGAACAGGAGGGATATAAATCAGGGATTGTGTTTAATCCGATCAGGCGGGATATAAATCAGGGATAGTGTTCAATCCGAACGGGAGGGATATAACTCAGGGATAGTGTTCAATCCGAATGAGAGGGATATACATCAGGGATAGTGTTCAAACGGAACGGGAGGGATATAAATCAGGGATAGTGTTCAATCCGAACGGGAGCGATATAAATCAGGGATAGTATTTAATCTGAACAGGAGGGATATAAATCAGGGATAGTGTTCAATCCGAATGGGAGGGATATAAATCAGGGAGAGTGTTCAATCCGAACGGTATGGATATAAGTCAGGGATTGTGTTCCATCCGAACAGGAGGGATATAAATCAGGGATAGTGTTCAATCCGAACGGTATGGATATAAGTCAGGGATAGTGTTCCATCCGAACAGGAGGGATATAAATCAGGGATAGTGTTCAATCCGAACGGGAGGGATATAAATCAGGGATTGTGTTCATTCCAAACTGGAGGGATATAAATCAGGGATAGTGTTCCATCCGAACAGGGGGGATATAAATCAGGGATAGTGTTCAATCTGAACAGGAGGGATATAAATCAGGGATAGTGTTCAATCCGAACAGGAGGGATATAAATCAGGAATAGTGTTCAATCTGAACAGGAGGGATGGAAATCATGGTTCGTGTTCAATCCGAACGGGAGGGATATAAATCAGGGTTCGTGTTCAATCCGAACGGGAGGGATATAGATCAGGGTTCGTGTTCAATCCGAACGGGAGGGATATAAATCAGGGTTCGTGTTCAATCCGAACGGGAGGGATATAAATCAGGGTTCGTGTTCAATCCGAACGGGAGGGATATAAATCAGGGTTCGTGTTCAATCCGAACGGGAGGGATATAGATCAGCCTGGTGAGGCAGCAAACCTGAATTTTAAACTTCACCAGAGAGGGACAAAGGGTTTAATTCAAGTCGGGAAATTAGAGTATGGAAATAAACTTGCAGAAAACATCAAAGCTGACTGTATGAGCTTCTATCGATACGTTAGGAGGGAGTGATTGATGCAGACAAGCTGAGGTTCTTTGCAGGTCGAATCAGGTGAGGTGATCATGGACAACCAGGAGATGGCAGGCCCTACTCAACAACAACTTGGGATCTGTCTTCATGAAGGAAGACCCAAATAACCATCAGGAAATGCTCGGGAACAGAGGGTCAGGCATGAAGGTGGGACCGAAAGAAATCCTGAAGAGTCACAGAATGGTACTGGGGACATTGTTGGGATTAAAACCCGATAAGTCCCCAGGCAGGGCCTGGTGCTCTACATCCCAGAATACTGAAGGAGGTGGCCTGAGAAAATATTGGACACTTTGGTGATCATTTCCCAGCATTCTTTAGATCCTGGAAGAGTTGCAATGGACTGGAGGGTAGTTAATGTAACTCCACTCCTTAAAACAGAAGGGGAAGGAAACTTGGAATTATAGATTGGTGACATCGCCTGACATCAGTGGCGGAGAAAATCCCAGAGTCAATTATGAAGGATGTAATAACGGAGAATTTGGGAAGTGGTGACAGGAGCGGATTCGTGAAAGGGAAATCACGCTTGGGAAATCTTCGGGAACTAGTTGAGGACGTGACCAGAGTGGACAAGGGTGAATCAGTGGGTGCTGTGTCGCTGGACTTCCAAAAGGATTTCGATAAGGTTCCACATGAGAGGTTAGTTCGGGATATTAAAGCTGATGGGATTGGCTGGCAAAGAGAGGAAGCAGACAGGAAGCAGAGAGTTGGATTAAACAGAGGGGCAGTCAGTGATGGGTGGGGTACCGCGGGGTTCACTGCTGGCACCCCAGCTGTTCACGATAAAATATGAACCATTTGGATGGAGGAGCTGGATGCAATATCCCCAAATCTGCAGCTGACACTGAGCTGGGTGGCAGTGTGTGTAGGGTGGCAGGAGGATGGTAACAGACTACAGGGGGACTTGCACAGACGGGCCGAGTGGGCACATACTCGGCAAATGCAATCTCATGTGGATCAATGTGAGGTCCTCCACTTTGGTCACAGAAACAGGAAGGCAGATTATTCTCTGAAATGGGGGCAGTTTAGGAAAAGGGGAGGACGCAGTGAGACCTGGGTGTCATGGTGGAACAGTCACTGAGGGTTGGTGTGTAGGTACAGTGGGCAGTGAGGAACGCTAATGGCATACCGGCCTCCATAGTGAGAGGGTTGGACTATCGGAGTAAGGATGTCTTGCTGCAGTTATACAGGGCCGTGGTGAGGCCCCACCTTGAGGGTTGGGGGCAGTTTTGGTCTCCGAGTCTGAGGAGGGACATTCTTGCTTCTGAGGGAGTCCAGTGAAGGTTCACCAGATTGATTCCCGGGATGGCAGGAATGACATAGGAGGAAAGGCTGGATTGACTGGGCTTGTACTCTCTGGGATTTAGAGGAATGAGGAGGGAGATCTCATAGAAACATAGAAAATCCTGATGGGACAGGACAGGCTAGATGGAGGAAGAATGTTCCCGTTGTTGGCCAACTCCAGAACAGGGTTGGGGGGGGGGGTGGGGGTCACAGTCTGGGAATAAGGGAAACCATCCAGGACTGAGATGGGGAAGAATGTCATCCCTCAGGGAGTTGGGAACCTGTGGAATTCTCTCCCACAGGAAGCTGTTGGGACCAGTCCATCAGATAGATTCAGGAGGGAGCTGGATGTGACCCTTGTGGCTAAAGGGATCGGGGGATATAGGGAGAGATTGGGAATGGGAAACTGAGATTGCATGGTCATCCAGGATCACACCGAATGGTCAGGCAGGATCGAAGGGCCGAATGGCCTCATCCTGCACCGATTTTCCATGTTTTCTGGTTGGATCTCCCTCTGCACCCCCTCCAGTGTAATCCCATCCTCCCTATAGAGTGGGGACCAGAACTGCCCACAGTCCTCCAGCTGAGGCCCTAACCAGAGGCCTGTCCATCACCTCCCTGCTCCCACAATCTCTGCAACGACTGATAAACGCAAGTGTTCCATATTCCTTCTTAACTCCCCTATTAACCTGTCCCCCACCTTCAGGGGCCAGTGGGCAGACACCCCAAAACCCCTCTGTTCCTCTCAGCTTCCACATGTCCTGGACACTCACTGAGTACTCCTTTGGGTTGTTCCTTTCTCCAAAGGGCATCATCTCACAGTGATCAGGGTTAAACTCCATCTCACAGTGATCAGGGTTAACCTCACAGTGATCAGGGTTAAACTCACAGTGATCAGGGTTAAACTCCATCTCACAGTGATCAGGGTTAACCCCACAGTGATCAGGGTTAACCCCACAGTGATCAGGGTTAAACTCCATCTCACAGTGATCAGGGTTAACCTCACAGTGATCAGGGTTAACCCCACAGTGATCAGGGTTAAACTCACAGTGATCAGGGTTAAACTCCATCTCACAGTGATCAGGGTTAACCCCACAGTGATCAGGGTTAAACTCCATCTCACAGTGATCAGGGTTAAACTCCATCTCACAGTGATCAGGGTTAAACTCCATCTCACAGTTATCAGGGTTAACCTCACAGTGATCAGGGTTAACCCCACAGTGATCAGGGTTAAACTCCATCTCACAGTGATCAGGGTTAAACTCACAGTGATCAGGGTTAAACTCCATCTCACAGTGATCAGGGTTAAACTCCATCTCACAGTGATCAGGGTTAACCCCACAGTGATCAGGGTTAAACTCCATCTCACAGTGATCAGGGTTAAACTCACAGTGATCAGGGTTAAACTCCATCTCACAGTGATCAGGGTTAAACTCCATCTCACAGTGATCAGGGTTAAACTCACAGTGATCAGGGTTAAACTCCATCTCACAGTGATCAGGGTTAAACTCCATCTCACAGTGATCAGGGTTAACCTCACAGTGATCAGGGTTAAACTCCATCTCACAGTGATCAGGGTTAACCTCACAGTGATCAGGGTTAAACTCCATCTCACAGTGATCAGGGTTAAACTCCATCTCACAGTGATCAGGGTTAAACTCCATCTCACAGTGATCACGGTTAAACTCACAGTGATCAGGGTTAACCCCACAGTGATCAGGGTTAAACTCCATCTCACAGTGATCAGGGTTAAACTCACAGTGATCAGGGTTAAACTCCATCTCACAGTGATCAGGGTTAAACTCACAGTGATCAGGGTGAAACTCCATCTCACAGTGATCAGGGTTAAACTCACAGTGATCAGGGTTAAACTCCATCTCACAGTGATCAGGGTTAACCTCACAGTGATCAGGGTTAATCTCACAGTGATCAGGGTTAAACTCACAGTGATCAGGGTTAAACTCACAGTGATCAGGGTTAAACTCCATCTCACAGTGATCAGGGTTAAACTCCATCTCTCAGTGATCAGGGTTAAACTCACAGTGATCAGGGTTAAACTCCATCTCACAGTGATCAGGGTTAACCTCACAGTGATCAGGGTTAAACTCCATCTCACAGTGATCAGGGTTAACCCCACAGTGATCAGGGTTAAACTCCATCTCACAGTGATCAGGGTTAACCCCACAGTGATCAGGGTTAACCCCACAGTGATCAGGGTTAACCTCACAGTGATCAGGGTTAAACTCCATCTCACAGTGATCAGGGTTAAACTCACAGTGATCAGGGTTAAACTCCATCTCACAGTGATCAGGGTTAACCTCACAGTGATCAGGGTTAAACTCACAGTGATCAGGGTTAAACTCCATCTCACAGTGATCAGGGTTAAACTCCATCTCACAGTGATCAGGGTTAAACTCACAGTGATCAGGGTTAAACTCCATCTCACAGTGATCAGGGTTAACCTCACAGTGATCAGGGTTAACCCCACAGTGATCAGGGTTAAACTCCATCTCACAGTGATCAGGGTTAAACTCACAGTGATCAGGGTTAAACTCCATCTCACAGTGATCAGGGTTAAACTCACAGTGATCAGGGTTAACCTCACAGTGATCAGGGTTAAACTCCATCTCACAGTGATCAGGGTTAACCCCACAGTGATCAGGGTTAAACTCCATCTCACAGTGATCAGGGTTAAACTCCATCTCACAGTGATCAGGGTTAAACTCCATCTCACAGTGATCAGGGTTAAACTCCATCTCTCAGTGATCAGGGTTAACCCCACAGTGATCAGGGTTAAACTCCATCTCACAGTGATCAGGGTTAACCCCACAGTGATCAGGGTTAAACTCCATCTCACAGTGATCAGGGTTAACCTCACAGTGATCAGGGTTAACCCCACAGTGATCAGGGTTAAACTCCATCTCACAGTGATCAGGGTTAACCTCACAGTGATCAGGGTTAACCCCACAGTGATCAGGGTTAACCCCACAGTGTTCAGGGTTAACCCCAGAGTGATCAGGGTTAAACTCCATCTCACAGTGATCAGGGTTAACCCCACAGTGATCAGGGTTAACCCCACAGTGTTCAGGGTTAACCCCACAGTGATCAGGGTTAAACTCACAGTGATCAGGGTTAAACTCCATCTCACAGTGATCAGGGTTAACCTCACAGTGATCAGGGTTAAACTCCATCTCACAGTGATCAGGGTTAAACTCACAGTGATCAGGGTTAAACTCCATCTCACAGTGATCAGGGTTAAACTCACAGTGATCAGGGTTAAACTCCATCTCACAGTGATCAGGGTTAAACTCCATCTCACAGTGATCAGGGTTAAACTCCATCTCACAGTGATCAGGGTTAACCTCACAGTGATCAGGGTTAAACTCACAGTGATCAGGGTTAACCTCACAGTGATCAGGGTTAAACTCCATCTCACAGTGATCAGGGTTAAACTCACAGTGATCAGGGTTAAGCTCCATCTCACAGTGATCAGGGTTAAACTCACAGTGATCAGGGTTAAACTCACAGTGATCAGGGTTAAACTCCATCTCACAGTGATCAGGGTTAAACTCACAGTGATCAGGGTTAACCTCACAGTGATCAGGGTTAACCTCACAGTGATCAGGGTTAAACTCCATCTCACAGTGATCAGGGTTAACCTCACAGTGATCAGGGTTAAACTCCATCTCACAGTGATCAGGGTTAAACTCACAGTGATCAGGGTTAAACTCACAGTGATCAGGGTTAACCTCACAGTGATCAGGGTTAAACTCCATCTCACAGTGATCAGGGTTAACCTCACAGTGATCAGGGTTAAACTCCATCTCACAGTGATCAGGGTTAAACTCACAGTGATCAGGGTTAAACTCCATCTCACAGTGATCAGGGTTAAACTCACAGTGATCAGGGTTAAACTCCATCTCACAGTGATCAGGGTTAAACTCCATCTCACAGTGATCAGGGTTAACCTCACAGTGATCAGGGTTAACCTCACAGTGATCAGGGTTAAACTCCATCTCACAGTGATCAGGGTTAAACTCACAGTGATCAGGGTTAACCTCACAGTGATCAGGGTTAAACTCCATCTCACAGTGATCAGGGTTAAACTCACAGTGATCAGGGTTAAACTCCATCTCACAGTGATCAGGGTTAAACTCCATCTCACAGTGATCAGGGTTAACCTCACAGTGATCAGGGTTAACCTCACAGTGATCAGGGTTAAACTCCATCTCACAGTGATCAGGGTTAAACTCCATCTCACAGTGCTCAGGGTTAAACTCACAGTGATCAGGGTTAAACTCACAGTGATCAGGGTTAAACTCCATCTCACAGTGATCAGGGTTAACCCCACAGTGATCAGGGTTAAACTCCATCTCACAGTGATCAGGGTTAACCCCACAGTGATCAGGGTTAACCCCACAGTGATCAGGGTTAACCTCACAGTGATCAGGGTTAAACTCCATCTCACAGTGATCAGGGTTAAACTCACAGTGATCAGGGTTAAACTCCATCTCACAGTGATCAGGGTTAAACTCACAGTGATCAGGGTTAAACTCACAGTGATCAGGGTTAAACTCCATCTCACAGTGATCAGGGTTAAACTCCATCTCACAGTGATCAGGGTTAAACTCACAGTGATCAGGGTTAAACTCCATCTCACAGTGATCAGGGTTAACCTCACAGTGATCAGGGTTAACCCCACAGTGATCAGGGTTAAACTCCATCTCACAGTGATCAGGGTTAAACTCACAGTGATCAGGGTTAAACTCCATCTCACAGTGATCAGGGTTAAACTCACAGTGATCAGGGTTAACCTCACAGTGATCAGGGTTAAACTCCATCTCACAGTGATCAGGGTTAACCCCACAGTGATCAGGGTTAAACTCCATCTCACAGTGATCAGGGTTAAACTCCATCTCACAGTGATCAGGGTTAAACTCCATCTCACAGTGATCAGGGTTAAACTCCATCTCTCAGTGATCAGGGTTAACCCCACAGTGATCAGGGTTAAACTCCATCTCACAGTGATCAGGGTTAACCCCACAGTGATCAGGGTTAAACTCCATCTCACAGTGATCAGGGTTAACCTCACAGTGATCAGGGTTAACCCCACAGTGATCAGGGTTAAACTCCATCTCACAGTGATCAGGGTTAACCTCACAGTGATCAGGGTTAACCCCACAGTGATCAGGGTTAACCCCACAGTGTTCAGGGTTAACCCCAGAGTGATCAGGGTTAAACTCCATCTCACAGTGATCAGGGTTAACCCCACAGTGATCAGGGTTAACCCCACAGTGTTCAGGGTTAACCCCACAGTGATCAGGGTTAAACTCACAGTGATCAGGGTTAAACTCCATCTCACAGTGATCAGGGTTAACCTCACAGTGATCAGGGTTAAACTCCATCTCACAGTGATCAGGGTTAAACTCACAGTGATCAGGGTTAAACTCCATCTCACAGTGATCAGGGTTAAACTCACAGTGATCAGGGTTAAACTCCATCTCACAGTGATCAGGGTTAAACTCCATCTCACAGTGATCAGGGTTAAACTCCATCTCACAGTGATCAGGGTTAACCTCACAGTGATCAGGGTTAAACTCACAGTGATCAGGGTTAACCTCACAGTGATCAGGGTTAAACTCCATCTCACAGTGATCAGGGTTAAACTCACAGTGATCAGGGTTAAGCTCCATCTCACAGTGATCAGGGTTAAACTCACAGTGATCAGGGTTAAACTCACAGTGATCAGGGTTAAACTCCATCTCACAGTGATCAGGGTTAAACTCACAGTGATCAGGGTTAACCTCACAGTGATCAGGGTTAAACTCACAGTGATCAGGGTTAACCTCACAGTGATCAGGGTTAAACTCCATCTCACAGTGATCAGGGTTAACCTCACAGTGATCAGGGTTAAACTCCATCTCACAGTGATCAGGGTTAAACTCACAGTGATCAGGGTTAAACTCACAGTGATCAGGGTTAACCTCACAGTGATCAGGGTTAAACTCCATCTCACAGTGATCAGGGTTAACCTCACAGTGATCAGGGTTAAACTCCATCTCACAGTGATCAGGGTTAAACTCACAGTGATCAGGGTTAAACTCCATCTCACAGTGATCAGGGTTAAACTCACAGTGATCAGGGTTAAACTCCATCTCACAGTGATCAGGGTTAAACTCCATCTCACAGTGATCAGGGTTAAACTCACAGTGATCAGGGTTAACCTCACAGTGATCAGGGTTAAACTCCATCTCACAGTGATCAGGGTTAACCTCACAGTGATCAGGGTTAACCTCACAGTGATCAGGGTTAAACTCCATCTCACAGTGATCAGGGTTAAACTCACAGTGATCAGGGTTAAACTCCATCTCACAGTGATCAGGGTTAAACTCACAGTGATCAGGGTTAAACTCCATCTCACAGTGATCAGGGTTAAACTCCATCTCACAGTGATCAGGGTTAACCTCACAGTGATCAGGGTTAACCTCACAGTGATCAGGGTTAAACTCACAGTGATCAGGGTTAAACTCCATCTCACAGTGATCAGGGTTAACCCCACAGTGATCAGGGTGAACCTCACAGTGATCAGGGTTAAACTCCATCTCACAGTGATCAGGGTTAAACTCAAAGTGATCAGGGTTAAACTCACAGTGATCAGGGTTAAACTCCATCTCACAGTGATCAGGGTTAAACTCACAGTGATCAGGGTTAAACTCCATCTCACAGTGATCAGGGTTAACCCCACAGTGATCAGGGTTAACCTCACAGTGATCAGGGTTAAACTCCATCTCACAGTGATCAGGGTTAAACTCACAGTGATCAGGGTTAAACTCACAGTGATCAGGGTTAAACTCCATCTCACAGTGATCAGGGTTAACCCCACAGTGATCAGGGTTAAACCCCATCTCACAGTGATCAGGGTTAAACTCCATCTCACAGTGATCAGGGTTAACCCCACAGTGATCAGGGTTAACCCCACAGTGATCAGGGTTAAACCCCATCTCACAGTGATCAGGGTTAAACTCCATCTCACAGTGATCAGGGTTAAACTCCATCTCACAGTGATCAGGGTTAAACTCACAGTGATCAGGGTTAAACTCACAGTGATCAGGGTTAAACTCCATCTCACAGTGATCAGGGTTAAACTCACAGTGATCAGGGTTAACCCCACAGTGATCAGGGTTAACCTCACAGTGATCAGGGTTAAACTCACAGTGATCAGGGTTAAACTCACAGTGATCAGGGTTAAACTCCATCTCACAGTGATCAGGGTTAAACTCACAGTGATCAGGGTTAAACTCCATCTCACAGTGATCAGGGTTAAACTCCATCTCACAGTGATCAGGGTTAAACTCACAGTGATCAGGGTTAAACTCCATCTCACAGTGATCAGGGTTAAACTCCATCTCACAGTGATCAGGGTTAAACTCCATCTCACAGTTATCAGGGTTAAACTCACAGTGATCAGGGTTAAACTCCATCTCACAGTGATCAGGGTTAACCCCACAGTGATCAGGGTTAAACTCACAGTGATCAGGGTTAAACTCCATCTCACAGTGATCAGGGTTAAACTCCATCTCTCAGTGATCAGGGTTAACCTCACAGTGATCAGGGTTAACCTCACAGTGATCAGGGTTAAACTCCATCTCACAGTGATCAGGGTTAAACTCCATCTCACAGTGATCAGGGTTAAACTCACAGTGATCAGGGTTAAACTCACAGTGATCAGGGTTAAACTCCATCTCACAGTGATCAGGGTTAACCCCACAGTGATCAGGGTTAAACTCCATCTCACAGTGATCAGGGTTAAACTCCATCTCTCAGTGATCAGGGTTAACCTCACAGTGATCAGGGTTAACCTCACAGTGATCAGGGTTAAACTCCATCTCACAGTGATCAGGGTTAACCTCACAGTGATCAGGGTTAAACTCACAGTGATCAGGGTTAAACTCACAGTGATCAGGGTTAAACTCCATCTCACAGTGATCAGGGTTAACCTCACAGTGATCAGGGTTAAACTCCATCTCACAGTGATCAGGGTTAACCTCACAGTGATCAGGGTTAAACTCACAGTGATCAGGGTTAAACTCCATCTCACAGTGATCAGGGTTAACCTCACAGTGATCAGGGTTAAACTCCATCTCACAGTGATCAGGGTTAACCTCACAGTGATCAGGGTTAAACTCACAGTGATCAGGGTTAAACTCCATCTCACAGTGATCAGGGTTAACCTCACAGTGATCAGGGTTAAACTCACAGTGATCAGGGTTAAACTCCATCTCACAGTGATCAGGGTTAACCCCACAGTGATCAGGGTTAAACTCCATCTCACAGTGATCAGGGTTAACCTCACAGTGATCAGGGTTAAACTCCATCTCACAGTGATCAGGGTTAACCCCACAGTGATCAGGGTTAAACTCACAGTGATCAGGGTTAAACTCCATCTCACAGTGATCAGGGTTAACCTCACAGTGATCAGGGTTAAACTCCATCTCACAGTGATCAGGGTTAAACTCCATCTCACAGTGATCAGGGTTAACCCCACAGTGATCAGGGTTAAACTCACAGTGATCAGGGTTAAACTCCATCTCACAGTGATCAGGGTTAACCTCACAGTGATCAGGGTTAAACTCCATCTCACAGTGATCAGGGTTAACCCCACAGTGATCAGGTTTAAACTCACAGTGATCAGGGTTAAACTCCATCTCACAGTGATCAGGGTTAAACTCACAGTGATCAGGGTTAAACTCCATCTCACAGTGATCAGGGTTAAACTCCATCTCACAGTGATCAGGGTTAAACTCACAGTGATCAGGGTTAAACTCCATCTCACAGTGATCAGGGTTAAACTCACAGTGATCAGGGTTAAACTCCATCTCACAGTGATCAGGGTTAAACTCACAGTGATCAGGGTTAACCTCACAGTGATCAGGGTTAAACTCACAGTGATCAGGGTTAAACTCCATCTCACAGTGATCAGGGTTAACCCCACAGTGATCAGGGTTAAACTCACAGTGATCAGGGTTAAACTCCATCTCACAGTGATCAGGGTTAACCCCACAGTGATCAGGGTTAAACTCACAGTGATCAGGGTTAAACTCCATCTCACAGTGATCAGGGTTAACCCCACAGTGATCAGGGTTAAACTCACAGTGATCAGGGTTAAACTCCATCTCACAGTGATCAGGGTTAACCCCACAGTGATCAGGGTTAAACTCACAGTGATCAGGGTTAAACTCCATCTCACAGTGATCAGGGTTAACCCCACAGTGATCAGGGTTAAACTCCATCTCACAGTGATCAGGGTTAACCTCACAGTGATCAGGGTTAAACTCACAGTGATCAGGGTTAAACTCACAGTGATCAGGGTTAAACTCCATCTCACAGTGATCAGGGTTAACCTCACAGTGATCAGGGTTAAACTCACAGTGATCAGGGTTAAACTCACAGTGATCAGGGTTAAACTCCATCTCACAGTGATCAGGGTTAAACTCCATCTCACAGTGATCAGGGTTAACCCCACAGTGATCAGGGTTAAACTCACAGTGATCAGGGTTAAACTCCATCTCACAGTGATCAGGGTTAACCCCACAGTGATCAGGGTTAAACTCACAGTGATCAGGGTTAAACTCCATCTCACAGTGATCAGGGTTAACCCCACAGTGATCAGGGTTAAACTCCATCTCACAGTGATCAGGGTTAACCTCACAGTGATCAGGGTTAAACTCACAGTGATCAGGGTTAAACTCACAGTGATCAGGGTTAAACTCCATCTCACAGTGATCAGGGTTAAACTCCATCTCACAGTGATCAGGGTTAAACTCACAGTGATCAGGGTTAAACTCCATCTCACAGTGATCAGGGTTAAACTCCATCTCACAGTGATCAGGGTTAACCTCACAGTGATCAGGGTTAAACTCACAGTGATCAGGGTTAAACTCCATCTCACAGTGATCAGGGTTAAACTCACAGTGATCAGGGTTAAACATCATCTCACAGTGATCAGGGTTAAACTTCATCTCACAGTGATCAGGGTTAAACTCCATCTCACAGTGATCAGGGTTAAGCCCACAGTGATCAGGGTTAACCTCACAGTGATCAGGGTTAAACTCCATCTCACAGTGATCAGGGTTAAACTCCATCTCACAGTGATCAGGGTTAAACTCACAGTGATCAGGGTTAACCTCACAGTGATCAGGGTTAAACTCACAGTGATCAGGGTTAAACTCCATCTCACAGTGATCAGGGTTAAACTCACAGTGATCTGGGTTAAACTCACAGTGATCAGGGTTAAACTCCATCTCACAGTGATCAGGGTTAAACTCACAGTGATCAGGGTTAAACTCCATCTCTCAGTGATCAGGGTTAACCTCACAGTGATCAGGGTTAAACTCACAGTGATCAGGGTTAAACTCCATCTCACAGTGATCAGGGTTAAATTCCATTTCACAGTGATCAGGGTTAAACTCACAGTGATCAGGGTTAAACTCCATCTCACAGTGATCAGGGTTAAACTCCATCTCACAGTGATCAGGGTTAAACTCCATCTCACAGTGATCAAGGTTAAACTCACAGTGATCAGGGTTAAACTCCATCTCACAGTGATCAGGGTTAAACTCCATCTCACAGTGATCAGGGTTAAACTCACAGTGATCAGGGTTAAACTCCATCTCACAGTGATCAGGGTTAAACTCCATCTCACAGTGATCAGGGTTAAACTCACAGTGATCAGGGTTAAACTCCATCTCACAGTGATCAGGGTTAAACTCCATCTCACAGTGATCAGGGTTAACCTCACAGTGATCAGGGTTAACCTCACAGTGATCAGGGTTAAACTCCATCTCACAGTGATCAGGGTTAAACTCCATCTCACAGTGCTCAGGGTTAAACTCACAGTGATCAGGGTTAAACTCACAGTGATCAGGGTTAAACTCCATCTCACAGTGATCAGGGTTAACCCCACAGTGATCAGGGTTAAACTCCATCTCACAGTGATCAGGGTTAAACTCCATCTCTCAGTGATCAGGGTTAACCTCACAGTGATCAGGGTTAACCTCACAGTGATCAGGGTTAAACTCCATCTCACAGTGATCAGGGTTAACCTCACAGTGATCAGGGTTAAACTCACAGTGATCAGGGTTAAACTCACAGTGATCAGGGTTAAACTCCATCTCACAGTGATCAGGGTTAACCTCACAGTGATCAGGGTTAAACTCCATCTCACAGTGATCAGGGTTAACCTCACAGTGATCAGGGTTAAACTCACAGTGATCAGGGTTAAACTCCATCTCACAGTGATCAGGGTTAACCTCACAGTGATCAGGGTTAAACTCCATCTCACAGTGATCAGGGTTAACCTCACAGTGATCAGGGTTAAACTCACAGTGATCAGGGTTAAACTCCATCTCACAGTGATCAGGGTTAACCTCACAGTGATCAGGGTTAAACTCACAGTGATCAGGGTTAAACTCCATCTCACAGTGATCAGGGTTAACCCCACAGTGATCAGGGTTAAACTCCATCTCACAGTGATCAGGGTTAACCTCACAGTGATCAGGGTTAAACTCCATCTCACAGTGATCAGGGTTAACCTCCACAGTGATCAGGGTTAAACTCACAGTGATCAGGGTTAAACTCCATCTCACAGTGATCAGGGTTAACCTCCACAGTGATCAGGGTTAAACTCCATCTCACAGTGATCAGGGTTAACCTCACAGTGATCAGGGTTAAACTCACAGTGATCAGGGTTAAACTCACAGTGATCAGGGTTAAACTCCATCTCACAGTGATCAGGGTTAAACTCCATCTCACAGTGATCAGGGTTAAACTCACAGTGATCAGGGTTAAACTCCATCTCACAGGATCAGTACCCCACAGTATCACAGGACAGGGTTAAACACCATCTCACAACAGTGATCAGGTTACCCCAGTTTTAACTCACAGTGATCAGGGTTAAACTCACAGTGATCAGGTTAAACTCCATCTCACAGTGACAGGGTTAACCTCACAGTGATCCAGGGTTAAACTAAACTCCATCTCACAGTGATCATTGGTTAAAACTTCATCTCACAG